>NW_020450842.1:533213-583705 GCF_003343035.1 Apteryx rowi | reverse complement strand
GTCTCCTTCTCTGGAGATCTTCAAAACACGCCTGGACGCAATCCTGTGCAATGTGCTCTAGGTGACCCTGCTTGAGCAGGGGGGTTGGACTAGATGATCTCCAGAGGTCCCTTCCAACCTCAGTGATTCTGTGATTCTGTGATGTTCAAGGTTGGATTTCCTTTGTCTGTTTAAACAGTAGTTCTCCGATATGGCTTTGGAGATGYGTGTGTGTGTTGGGGGGAGAAAGACATGGAAGAAAGCTCTACAGGGCCATTGAGTGGTGTGGGGGGTCACTGGACAGAGATGAGAGTGCAGAAACTGATGGGGTGTGAATCTCTCTCTTCAGCATTTGGATGGCACGGATGTTTCCAGGCTTTGTTAATCCTTTCCTTCTGGGGTCTCAGCTTCTCTGGAAAGCTACTGTCCCTTTTTGTGATTAATAGACCAGTGTGACAGTGGTGCAAATGATCCTGCACATCCATGGCTTCAGCTAGGGACCCAAGGTGCTGTGAACTCTGAGAGAAGTGGGAAGCCTATGAAGTTGCCTTTGCGCCAACACCTTTTGTCTCACTGGGGATGGGGGAGGTAGAGGAGGAGGAAAGGGCCTTTAGCTCCCTCTGCTCTTAAGAAATACCTGTAATTCCCTGTAAAGTGTGTATCATCCTCCAGTGCAGCTGTAAGGGGCAGACACGATGGATAGTATGGAACTTTGTTCTTTAGAGAGGTCTGTGTGCCTCTGTTCAACGGATCGCTCYTACCCTCCTGGCTAGGAGCCTTACCTCTAACAACGTGCATTATGTTGCCATGCAAGACAAAGACAGTCATTGGAGAAAGTGAAGGAAATGAGRGAAGACAAAACTTGGCAAAGACAATTTGTAGATGTGGTCAAATTGATAACTTGTTTTACATAGAGAACAGAGAGAAACAGCACTTAGGAAATGTACACAAAGTTCCTGTCTTTTCTTAGAAAGCTTTATCCAAGGTAGAAAGTAACCTTACAAAATTTCCCTTACAGGAAACTAGCTTTTACAGTTTAGCATGTCAAACTGTTTCACAGCTGAAGATCTGTAAGTTTCAGAGGGCTGTCAAAAAGATTCAGCTTTCACAGACAAAAATGGTGTTGACTTCAGCTTGTCTTTGGAAAAATACAGTTTGGAAGGGGGGGAAGCTTGCTTGAAAGAGCAAAGATTCAAAATCCTGCTCATCTTCACTGAAGTTGGGCAGGGATTTATGTCAATTTTTCAACCTTGAAACACAAACACAACTTTAAGAAACAAAATTAAGACAGGAAATATCAGTGGGAACTCTGCTGGAGGCCATCAAAATAGGTAAAATCGGTTGTGTTCAAGTTTCTCCAAGATATTTATCAGATTATACACTAGGCTATTTCTCCAGTGAGATGTCATAACACCCATAGTGTGTTCAGGTCAAGGTTGTCTAGGGAAATTTACTTATAAAATGCAAAAATCTGATTTGCCATAAAAATTATCTGCATTATAACACTCTGTGTCTTTATTTTTATCACTTATGTTTTCTCTTTTTAGGTTTCCCTATACCTGATTTACACTCAGTCTGCCAAMTCAATTCAAAACAAGGCTGTCTCCATGTCTACACTGAAGTTTAACCCAAATCATGCTACTCAGGATACGAAAACCTTAAAAAAAAAAGACTTCTCCATTTTCATTTTTTAAAATACATTTTATATATGCAGGAAAAATTTAAATACAAATATTTCCCTATGATTCTTTTAGTAAGTCTTACAAGTAGTTCCTCAAAGCTGGAGAATGCAAAAGCACCATCATATTTAGCTGTTATATCATACTTCTTTCTTCACAGCTTTTCACAAACTCTATGTAGATTTAAATTTGCAATGCTACTATGTGCTACTATCACGTCACAGACTGTCATTCATACTCAGCTATTTTGTGCAGAATACCCTATGATTTCATAGTGATACAGTATTTAATGCTTTCAGAAAGTGTAAAAGAATGAAAAAGGCTTAAAAGAATCCTTGCTCCAGTACTCATCCAGATCCCAGCAGCCTAGAGGTTTTGAGACAGCTATATGTTTTTATAGCTGTGCTTTAATAATCCTAAAAATTTTTAAAGTTATTAGATACAAAGCATGTTATTTGCACATTCCCTGCCTGTATGTTGCACAACCTACATATTATGGGGAAAAACATTTCCTTTGTTTGTTTTTCAGACATACTATCTCATAACTTGATCAGATACTCTCTACTTCTTATATAGTAAGAATCAATAAATAATCTTCCCTTTGCACTTTCTCCATGACATCTATCAGATACTTCTAATTCCAGGTTTTTACCAAACTGAAGAGTTGTATTCTGGTTTATCTCTTCTTGTATGGAAAGACCCATATCTCTGATAATCCTTTTGCCTTTTCCAGTGCTCCCATATTGTTTTTCAGGTAGCAAGACCAGAACTATCCACAATGATCAGTAGGTGAATGCATTCTGTTTTATTTTGCCTTTGAGAAGAAATTTTCTGTATTTGATCAACACTGACCTTTTAATCCTATAATAATTGCAAGTTCATCCATTCCCTTCCCCCCTGCCTCACACACACACACACACACACACACACACTGGGAGCATTAGGTAATTTAGTACACATCATTGGATATGTCTGATGAGGATGGCTGTCCGAGAAAAGATTACTTTTATATTGGTGGAGTTGTATGCTTGAGGATGACTGCTGGAATCATTCACTCACTAAAAGGCAATTCCCCCAGGAGAACTGAACTCGGACACAGCCCAGCTGGATTTCTTCTGAGGTCAGTCCCATCAGGATGTGCCTTTCCAAAACATTTATAGGGGGCTATTCCTGCCTCCTTYCTATTCCAACACATATTTGGAATTGTAGCTAGTCCAAGATGATATCTTGAAGTTCTGTGCAGTTAGACTTTTTCATGATTTCTTCTGTATTTAGTTGATGGTCAAAAGGCCAGTTTGCTTCTGCAGTGATTCCAGATGTACTTATGTGTTTGTGAAGCAGTGACAATTCTGCAGTGACATATTACTGTTTATCTTGATGCTAAAATTTATGTTCTTATCAGGTTACTGTATGTTTCAGAACCTCATTACCTCTCAGTCAGGGATTTCCACAGCTAGCAGTGTTTTGTCTCAATGTAAGTTTGGATGCCTGAGTTGCTGGTGAACAGAAACCTCCAGGCTGTACGAAGTAGTACAGCAGTTAGTACTTGACCCTTTTGGGAGATGCAACTTAACTCTGTGTCAATCTACTACAGAGTTGAAAATGTATTTTAAACTTTCTGTCCTTTTCTCCACCACCATTGATTTTCTGTGTTTTCATCTCTCAAGTCAAAGGCAGGTGATACATTCTGGTTGTCTTTTCCATTCAGCAAGCTTTTTACTGGGTTTCAGAAGCAGCTGCTAAATGTATCCAGCTTTGGAAACTGGCGGGCTTTCCCTACTTTTATGCCCTTTCCGCTGAGTTGCCCACCTTTGCACCTGTGTAAACATGTAAGCAAAGTTTATTGCCCATCTTCCTTTCTTTGAAATGCAATGTTACATTAAACAATATTCAGCACTTCTGTTTTAAAACATTGAGGCATAAAAGCAATTTCTAAAAGTATCTGCTACTTATGGGAAGAAAAAGATCTTTATTAAAAACTAGCTAATCTTCATCTTGACAGGTGGGTAACTTCTACAACTCAGGCAAGAGACCAAAACATCCTACACTACAGCAGTAGTGAGAAATGTTAGTTTTATTTAGTTACTTGGCAGAACAAGCAGTTGGTGAAAGCAAATTTTGGAACAATAATGAAAATGAAGTGTAATTTTAAGGCATAGTTGGTGTTTTAATTTTTAATGAGACTCCATAGCACTGTCCCCAAACACTCACTGCAATAAGATATGTTGTTGTTACTCTGTGATAATTAATGAAAGTTTTTTAGAAAGAACTAAGAGTGTTATTAAGTGCTCAAAAGACTATATAAATAAGGAATCTGTGAAAGTCAAAGTGAAAATACTGTGTCTGGAACTATTGTCTTCCAAAGATACAGCTCCTTCAGTTCACAGATGTGTGAGGAACCTTAAAGTACAAAAGCCTTTGTTTAACTGTGTCAACTATGTCTTTTCAAAGCTCTCAAATACTTCAGCCTTTTTGCTGGAGTATTTAGTCTTTCTCATCCTTCAGAGCATGGTGAATCAGATGATCATGCTCATTTTTAAGGCCAATTAAATGAGAAATGTGCAGAAGTAGAGATCTGAAGTAGTGGCTGCTGTAAAAATCTGTACTAATGGCCATGGGCCATGGCCAAATCAGATGTTGGTCTGTTAAAGCCTTGCAATTGGCAGAAATCACACTAATGGTCTTGGTGAGCAGCAAGGGCTGCTCTTGGCAGTTGGATGGCACCTGCCTCCATGGGCTCATCCTCTGGGGACAGTAATGAAGAAAAAGGAAAATGTGGCTGGGTTCCCCTCAGGGTCCAGGTATGCTTTCTCTGGTGTGCTGGCAGGAGCCTCTCCAGCATAATAGCCCTGTCAGACAGGCTGCTGGGGGGTTCAACCCTGGCCATGTCTTCCTTAGGGATGTCAGCTAGCCCTAATGCATAGGGGGCTGTAAGGGCTTGTTCTTCCCACCCAGTTTCCACAGCCAACTCCATGAATTGGTTTGTGTAGTCAACAACCAACTGCCTCCCTTGCTGGATCACCAGTAAGGTGCAGTCACAGCTGCATGACTGCCATTCCCGCMAAATGTGCCAGAGCTGTGAATAAAGTAGTCAGAGCACTGGACTATGGGGTCATTGCAACCTGTACAAGGGGTGACCCAGTACGGTGTCGTTCCTGAGAGCTGTTTGCTGACAGGCAGCTAAGACGTGCTGCATATGGCCTGGGATAGGCAGGGAATATTAGTGGCATCGCACTAATGAGCCCCTGTACCATTGCTGTATCTCCAGGGCAGGGTTAGGGTAGTTGGGGGCAGGAGCCATTCTGGGTACAGGGCTAGGGATGCCCTTGAGGGCCTGATACAGTCCTGCAGAGCATTTGTGCAAACGTTAAAAAATATATTTGCAGATTTCCCGGCTTTGTGGTTGTGACGTCTTTGACCAGAGGGACATTAGTGTGGACAGGTCCACAGAAGTGACCGGCAGTTCATGTTCAGTGCTGAAGGATTTCAGAGCCCCATGTGTCCTCCAAGTGCTGATCTGTGAGGATGCTAACTGTTTAGCATACCAAGCCCAAAGTTGTTTTGACTGATGTTTTTGTTTTGAAAGGGTGTTTTGGGGAAGGGAAAAAGAGGGAAGGCAGAAGTGGGATTTTGTGTTTATTCTGAAATGTAGGTAAAATCTTGTTGAAATACTGCAATGAAAACATTGCTGTTGTGCCGGACCCTTGGATCAAGCTATCCCTCTTCTCTCATTCAGAAAAGCACAGAAGAGGGGGACTTATATGACAGTGGATTTTCCACTGCATGTGCTTTTTCTGGAAGATCTTTCCTTAGGACAAGTAAATTACACACTGCAAAAAGAAACAGGCCCACACTCTTGTCAAATCTCACAATATAAGTAGGGTTGATTTGTTTAAAACTCTCTTTTCCCTCCACAACTTTTAAAGTGCTCCAAACAGCTCCGGTAAACAGGAATTCCTTTGATTTATATGCAGTTTTATCTTCTTGGCCTGTGTCTGGAGGGGCTAAGCAGTCTTCCAGCACCTCTGTCAAGAGACAGGTTCTTGAGGAAGATTATTATTTCTGCAAAAATCACTCTGTGAGACAGCAGTCAAGCAACAGGGCTGGTGATCAGGAATTCTGAGCAAACAAATTGATCTTCCTCCAAGGTGGTAATGTCTATATCTATATGTATATAGATATATGGATATATAAATTAGATATATAGATATAAAAGAAGCCACAAGAGAATAATGTGGATATAGGAAGCCCCATTTACATCTGGGAAACTGAGGCAGCAACAGACCAAGTGTGACTCTGTCATGTCTGTGTGTGGCAGAACCAGAACTTCAGAGCAGAGGAGAAGCCTTGGGACTCATAAATCCAGAGCTCATTGGAGGATTGGTGGGTGTCTTTTCTCTTGTAGTCAGAAACAGAGGCAGACCAACTGGCCCAGCAGCACCAACTTTTCCACTTCTCTCCTTCCCTCCAAGCTCTTTCATGAGGGTTGTCTGCCTGGCTGCACTGTCCTACTTGACTGGGACCTTCCCATTTCCTTAGTTACTTGCTTTTGGCAACAACTGGAGCATTTAACCTTCCCTCGCCTGCCAGTGGCTATCACAACCATCCTGATGTTTTATTAGGATTGTAATACACCTTCTAAAATCAAAGACACAAGAGTTAGAGATACAGAGAAGAGAGATGTTTGCATGTGATGAACTCACTTGCTGCAATGACATCCCTTTATAGGGAAGGCCAAGTAACCCAAGGGGAGGGGGAAGAACGTGTTGCTTAACTGTTATTTTTCATAGGATATGTAGGCTGTGCAGTGCTAAAATAGTTTGCAAGTACGTAAAGACTCAAAAAGAAAATAAAAGTAAGTAATCAAAAAAAGCAATGAAAAAATTAACACTAATGAGGTTTTATATTTCTCCTTGATGTTGCTTGTTTTTCTAGTCTGAACTGGTAATAGGTCTGGTGAGGCTGTATCTGAACTATGTCACTGATTAGTATAAGCAAATTGAAAGTACAGAAGTAGTCTTGAGAAGTGATGAAGGTCCTCTAAGCGGTAGGATGGAAACTGAGTTGTGTCACTGAGCAGTAGAAATCAAAAAAGCAGCTGTCCCCTCTGTGAAAATGTCTAGCTGTGTGTCTGGACTGGCCTTTTACGCTGAAACTTCATTTTTCTCAATGACTGTGTGTTCGGTGGAGATTTAAACCAGAAGGCCCAAGGTCCTTGGTCCCAAACTAAAGTACCAGTCTCTGGATGTGCAGTGGGGAGAGTCCTCCTGGCTTCTCTTGTTGGGGTCTCCTGGATGATGGAAAACTCAAGAGCAGGCAGAAAAAAGTGGGTGCAGAAGAAGCAGATGACTGTAGGGCTGGGGGGGAGAAGGATGGCTGTTGTGAGCATGAGCAGGGACCAAATGGTGAAACTTGGGAGGAAGGAAGGTGCCTGGGTGGGACGGTGGCTTCAGCCCCCATACCTGTTATTCCCAGGGGCTGTTTGTACTGTAGCAGGTAGGCCTGGTGCCAGAGAAATTTCCTTTTGTCGCTGGCTAAGGCAGGAGCCACATCCTTTGGCTGAGTGGCCTGAGAGGAGCAAGAGCCTGTCGGCCAGGCTGTGCAAGAGTCTTTCTTTCCTCTTCTATCCTGAGCTAAGGGAGAGGGCCGCAGGTAGTCTGGGTTGGAGTTGTGCCCCCTGAAGCTACAAATGAAACTGGGTGGCCAAAGGGACTTTGAAGGAGATGAGGATTCATTCCTGTGGTTGGGCTTCAGAAAAGGGCGCAGGGAACCACAAGGTCAAGTGTGTGGTGGGACTGCAGCCATGGGACCGGGCTAACTTGGGGACCTGGGCACAGCCCAGCAGTGAGAACTACTTGTGCAGGAGGACAGGCCCAAGGGAGGGTGGAGAGAAGTCTCACTGGTCACAGCCTCAGTTCACAGGGGGCTGCATTATGCCAGGGGTGGTCCCTGAGCATCTGAGTCCCAGCATGGAGCCCCCAAGAAATGCTCTGGACAGCTTCAGGGACTGAGCAGGAGCTGGTAGCTGGCAAGGCCAGTACAAGCGAGTATTGCAAGGGCACCATCATCCCTTTCCCTCTGGTGCCAGCATGGAGGGGTGTGTTTCTGGTCCCAGAGTAGTGGTAAGGGCTGTAATGGGGGCTTTTGAGAGAGAAAATCACTGGAGCTGCCCAAGAGGAAAAGATGAGTCACCCAATTGCTCACAAGAGTGAGGTCTCTCCAGGAGAGGTTGTTGGATGATGTTTGCCGATGGCAGGGCTGCCAGCGGAGTGGTTCCTCCCAGTGCCCCATTTCTCATCAGCCAGTGGGTTTGGGAGGAGAGGGGGAGCAAAGAGGATCTGCCATGTGAACTGAGGTGCTCAGAACAGTGGTCTCCTTAGGTAAAGGAAGAAGACCAGAGATGTTGCAGATTTGGGACCAAGTCTCTGCTCTTGCCAAGTCAGCCCCAGGTCTTCCTTGCATAGTCTGTCCCAGGTTGGCTAGACTGAACCTCTCTGGTTTGCTCTGAGACCCAGATTCCTCAGTGACTTCTGGTTTTGCATGTACAACAGTGCAAACAGGTGACCTAGTATCCCTATGGCTTCACTGAGAGATTCCCCCCCCCCAGGAACTGGTGCCTAAATAACCAGGAATTAGGGCTAACTTCCGTGTAAGCTCCTCTCTGCTAGGTTTTGTCCCCTTTTCAGGCTCTTTGTGAGGGAAAAAAAACCACATGGCGGTGTCAATCTGGGTGGGAACCAAATGTGCCTGGCTAGCAGCAACCAGTATTTGGGCTTGACATGTGGCTGCGAGGGAGCAACTGTTGAAGGTATCTACAGGCTGTCAGAAAGAGCTTGAATCAGGTTGTCTGAGGTCTCTCCAAGACAAGCAGGGGTTTCTGGATGTGTGGAGTAAGAACTGGGGCCCATGAAAGGTCACTGCCATCTCTCAAGCTATTGCATGCTGGCAGAGTGCAGGAGTGAGAAGAGGTTGTTGCATTTTTCCAGAAACGCCACTGCAAGAGGTGCTGGGAGGGAGAGGCAGTGGGTGGGCGGGGGACTGGAGAGTCAGGCTGAAAATGCTTGCCTGTGGGGATGGCAGGCTCCAGGCTGAGGACTGTAAAAAAGCATGAGAAGAAGCTTCCCTGGTGCTCAGAGGGCTGCTCTGTAATGGATCTTTTGCTTTGATGGCAGTAGTTGTTGTGACTGCTCACCCATGTATTGCGCTTCTCTGGTGCACTGCACAAGATACRTTTGGGCCCTTGTCCGCCTTGGCTTCTTCTCCCTCTTATCTGTGGGCCCTGAGTACCTTGGGTGCTTAGTCTTGGGCAGACTCTTGTTTTTGTCATTGCTTCAAAAGGCATGAAGGAAAGGGCAAGAGGGCTGCCCCAGAAAAAGGGTCTTCAGCTTGTCAGAGCCAGGCTGTGCAAACCTTGCTTGCAGCACTGAGGCTGGCTCCACCTGCCAGGTTGACTAGAGGTGGACCCTGAGCACTAACAAGCAAAGCTGGGTGAGGAATGCACAAAGACAGGCACGGACACTGCCTCTGCCTGGGCAGGGTGCATCTTGCTGCTGTGCCAGAGCTGGTGTCTTGCCTGTCTTCTCCCAGTTTGTGCCTCTGCTTTGGGAAGTAGAGTTGTGATGCATTTGGGTTCAACACATGGTTGCAAAGAAGAATCTGTTAAAGGTGTTTCAAGGCTGGCAGAAATTGCTTACCCTAAACTGGCTGACGTTCCTTTCCAAAACAAGCAGGTGATGCAAATTCTCAAGAGGAAAAGAGCTGCTTGTTAGTAGAGGTTGAGCAACTCAATATGCAGGTTGAGGCAGAGCAGATAGTTTCTTGAGATCATTTCATTTGCTAAAGGAGATCTTTCTGCAGAAAGCATGAGTGGAAAAGGATGGGCAAGTTGCATCTTCCAGTAAAAATTTGTTAATATTTCTGATTATGTATCCTCAACAGAAATTGGGATTTCCCTGCTAAATTCTAAGCGCATCACTTTCAAAGTTTTTATTTATGTAGAAAATACAAGAATAGTGAATAAGTATTAAATTACTATATTTTTTCCAGTGTCATTATGTCCACAAAACTTAATTGCACTTTTTTCCAAAATCTCATTTCATGTGGTGGACAACTTCTGAGTCTTTGTATGACCTCCTTCTAGGTGACTATGAGAACTCTTTGATTCCTTTTCTTTACATTTCCTATCTCATAAGCATGAGATTGTGGCTAGGATTTCAGTTTCCCAGGTACAGTCACTGTGGAGTCAGTCACCTCCCACCACACCCAGAAATGTATGCAAGGGTATTCCTCCCATTCCCCAAAAACCAGACCACAGTCTGGTTGAAGACTTCCAATTCCAACAACATGTGCCCAGAAGGCACCTGTGGCTTCATTCAGGTGCTGGCAGCTAAGGCATGTTTCACCCGCACGTGCTTGGGTCCTGGGTCCTTGATACTTGCCTTGGCACCACGACCCATCCCTGCTTTTGCAGTCAGCATGGACTGTACCTCAGCTCTACAGAGAAATGCTGGATAAGGACATCTGCCAGGGCCTCCACAGGGAGAGCAGCGAGAAAGAGAGAGCAAGGGCAGGCAATCTAATCTCCATTAGTTTCATATAGATGCAAATATGAGTTTGACTTTCATAGTCTGAAGTCAATAATTTCTGCCTTTCACTGTGAAACACATGGGGAAAGGAAGAGTTTAAAACTATCCTAGTCAGGATAGTGGTAGAATTCAATTTTTAAGAATAATGTCAATTCTCTTCTTACATGTCAATCTGTATCTTTAGGAACTTAAAACTCAGCTTATATAAGTAAACCCAGTTGTTCTCAGGTGTCAGACATTTATCCCTTTAAACTGAAATTTTGCACTAGGCCTTTCACCCTTGTAGTGCTGAACTATCAAACTATTTATGCAAGTTCACATTTAGAAAACAGAGAAAAAAGTTTTCTTTAAAACTCAGTCACATTTGGTTCATTTTCCATCATTTGTATTTTCTGAACTTGTGGGRAGTTATCCCATTTCACTTCTTGTTTATCTGCATTGCGTATTTTAAGAGCAAACACTGATGCTGAGTTCTTTGTGGCTGAAAATTTTATAAATCGTTAAAGAGGCTGGTTATCCTGTTCTCCTTTTATTTACTAAGGATAAACAGAGGTTAATCACAATGTAAGGCTGGAAAGGTGTTTGCAGCCTTCCAATTAGGTGAGGGGAAATGGTAACATGCAGTTAGCTCTCCACCTAGTGGGAAAAATGGCAATTGCTGTCACTGGGTTAGTGAAGGCTCTGGCTCAATCAGTGCTGGCACCTGTGACAGGACACACATTTATGGGACTCTCTCCAAGTGGAACAGAGCCCTCCTTCAGCTGCCTGGAGTTATGCTGTTCACCACAGGCTTATTTTTGAAGGTAAGGAAGCTTCAAAAGCTTTTGAAGTGTTTAGGTCTGTTTTTGCAGAATCGCTGTAAAGGATTCCTCTCTAGCTTCTCAAAAGTCACTTCTGGTTGAAATGGACAGTGATGTCCTATCAAGCAGTAGTGGATGTGTCCCATCAAAGCTATACAGAGCTATGTTTAACCTGAGGTAACAGAATGTAAGGCAACGAATGCTCTAAATTAGGATTCCTACAAAAGATGTTTTTTCCTACAAAAAACAGCATGCATGCATCATAGAGAGCATACTCCCAAGAAGAGAGCTATAGGCAGGGGACAGTGTGACTGCACTATGAAAGAAATACAGTAAGCAAAGTTAAGAAAGAAGAAAACCAGCAGGCCCTGGGCTTACTATTGAGCTATTTTTCCAAGCAGGAAAAAAGCTTTCATATTTTTTCTTTGAGCAGAGAGAGAGGGGGAGGGAGGGAGATTTCTGAGCCAGTACCACTTTCAGTAACTACAGGCACACTTAAATGAAAAATTACTTTGAAAAGTGACCTGTCTTATAGAAGTTATCAAACTGCATGAACCAAATGCTTCATTCTGCCTTAACACCTAGAATGAAAATTGGCTTAGTTTTCTCAAATAAGTATTAGTCAGCTTTGCATCAGTGCATGAATTCTTGCTTAAAGAAAAATTAAGCCAAAACTGGATGTAAACTCAAATGACAATTTCATACAGAGAAGAGAGGTAACAACCAGGTGACCGTAAATGCCATCTACTTAAATTCTACTGTAATTCATTGTAATAAAAAGCTTAAAAATAGGCATAGCTTAAAAATAAGCATATGTCTTTCTCTGTCAAAAAAAAAAAAGATTCTATTGCAAATATTCATTTCTGTGAAGAAATATTTGAAAATGAAAATCAAGTGCTAGTGATTGAATGTCAGTTTAAGTTTGATGACATCTTGAAACCATGCTAACCATCCCTTCGACTCTTATTATGAAAGCTTATTCTGAAACTTCAAGGTAACAGTTTGCAGCACACTGAGAAGTAAAAAAAGTGAACAAATTCAATTAGACATTGCAAACAGTAAGTGGGATGCTGAAATGATTTTTTTGAATTGTCTTCATATTTAATGCAGTAATACCTCCAGGTGTAATTTGTCTAAACGCTACTGTAGGATACTTGCTATTCCACTGACTATATCCAGCTTGCAAAAAGTAGGTACTATGAAGACAACCTTTCTGAGTAGGCAGTTGGAAAGACTACAGGGCTTTATCTTCTGTAAAACAAAGGTAAGAACTAGTTTTGCTTTTTGGTAAGATCTTCCTGCGTGCAGCACAGCTGGCTATTGACACCTAYGATGCCATAGACACGATTTCTAGGCAATAGCAGTGCACAGAACCCAAAACTAACATCTAATCAGCCTAATGCTCCCAGTTTTAATTTTTCTCTGGAAAAAGCTGCTAAGTTTCACTTGTAACCTAGTCCTGCTTGCCATACTGAACAGTAGTTTTGTGGAGCCTGTCTCCTCCCCTAGATTGTGACTCAATGTACCACCAACTTTGGCTATCCCTGTTTTAACCATTTCAGAATTAAAGCCAGTCCCATGGGTCGTGCTTACATCATGCAATGCAGAAATGCTCAGGAGCTCCAAGACAGCCTAGAACAAGCTTGAGCAGACGTGCTGCAGCTACTCTGGTTTGGGACACTGAGCCAAGCTCCATTAGCCCAGACAGAAATGTGCTGGCCTCTCTCTGTTTCTGGGGCTAACATAATTGGTACTAGCAGAGTACCCATACCCAGCAGAGTATCATTTACTTGAACAACATTACACAAGCAGTACTACTTGACCTTAAAAAATACCAATACCCAGCACCTGTACATTAGGGATACTGCCTGAGTCACCAATGAAGTTCTGGGGCAAAAAAGACAATATTAATGTAATAGAGTACAAATATAAATGCTACTGGGCGGATAAGGCAGGAAGCTATAAACTTCTCTAAAGAAATGAGAGGGGAACACCTGATCCTCTCCAGCACAGCAGTTAGCAAAGGTCACTACGCAAACATAATGTCTTAATGGGATTAAGATGATTTTAAAAGAATGCACAACACAACTCAGGAAAACATCTGTTTTATGTGCAATATATTTCACCAAACTCCATCAAAAAACTTGAATTACACAAAAGAAATTCATTTAAAGTTTTGTTTTTACAGACACTTAAGGACATCAGGTGAAAAAATACATTTTATGGGCAAAAAATATTTGCTCTTCCACTAATCTTAATAAATAAGACAGTTAAAATAATAATCACAATTAATCTGAACAATGACAAGCACAGATGACAGTTCAGATGCAGCTGACTTGGAGAAAGCAATGCAACTTAGAACTAGCTCTTGGTCAGCTTGGGTTCTAGTGTCATCTAGTGCTGAAGTAACAAGTGTTTTCCCCTTCCAACCACAGCTACTATGCAATTTAAATGAATCCACTGCATTAGAGGGCAATAGATGGAGAAAGGTCACACAGAAGATGAACTGCTTGAGTAATCTAAGTGCACATCCAGAGTGCCATACACCGAATGTAGCAAATTGAGAACCTTCTCTTGAATGACATCAACCTGCTCTGAAGGGCAATAGTCATCCAAACTTGATCTGTAACAGGGATTTGAAGAAAGGATGAGGGAGTACAGACATTATCATCACATTTTATATTCTTATAATGCTTTGTATCTAGGGACCTGAAGTAACTTTCAAGCTGCAGCAAGTTCTGCCTCTCAGTGCCTCTTCAAGGCAGGCTGCTGTGTTTGCCCTCACTACTAAAAAAGGTAAGAATTTGCCTGAAGTTGAACAGAAAGTCTGCASCAAATCAGGAACGTGACCTATTCATTCCTCAAGTTCTGCTCTCTTCCTGACTCTGACATAAAACATGTTGTCAGTCAAAATTCAAGCAAATCCTTTAACTAAAGCATTGGTGGAAAGTTAGATTGAGAAATTCAATTGCTACTAGTAAAATAGGTAGAGAAAACCTGAAAAAAGAAATCTTTGTGATCCCTGGGATATCAAATTTTTACAGTATCTATTAATGAACTGCAAACAGATATTGTTAAAAAAAAATAGCTGACTTCTTGAATTTCACATTTGTTAAGACCTACATAAATGATTCAGTATTTCCTCTGCAACAGTGCCTGATATCCCTGTAGTAGGTGCAAGGAATGTCTTTTTTTTATTTTAGGTATTAGCCATGCTATTTCTTTCAGCCAAGAACAATCTCATGTAAGATTCTGCTTCTGCTGCCTGCACTTTAAGGGCATGCTCAGTATTTTTAAAGTGACAAATTACAATAATTTGTCAACAGATACACTGTAGTCTTGTAAGTATGTCTCTTGTGGGGGATCTTGGGAAACTGCGTAGACAAAGATATTTGCATGAGAAGCGGTAGAGTAGGCATAGCGGAAGATCACGTGGTGTGACGCGCAGACTAGGGGTGAGGACGAAATGCAACTGTATATAAGCTTGATCGCAGCTCACAATAAACGCCATTTTAGCATCTCTCACATTGAGGTCTGTGCTTGTGGCCCTGCAGCAGGAAGCTGCAGTGCTCCCCTGGTGGCGCCATGGGACCGAGCGAGAGCGCGGCAACAGTCTCTCCTCCGGCCTCAAACTCCATCCTGTTCTCCCAAATAGTTCCCTTACAGTGCTGAGAACAAAAATCTTTCCCATGTAAAGCTTTATTAGAGCTTCCTAGAATACCAAACCCATTTAGCCTATCATATGAAAACCCTTCCCCCTTCCAACAGAAGTTTCACTGAAAAGAGAAATCCTATCTGTAGTGCAATGAATCCTAGACAGGGAGTACAGACGGAGTAATTTCAGCCCATACAGGCTTGCCCAAGCCAGCTTTGCTCTAACTAGCTCAAGTAATAAAAACACTGAAGATGTGTCAGTATGAACTTCAGTGATGGCTACCAACTGAAACACATACAATGTCTCATCACAGGCTTTATGCAGCCTGGGCTGAAGCTCATTAAGTCATCATGATTTCACTGCTGTCAAAATCTGTGCTAGCTACTCTAATGCCAATAAAGTTAGCTATCATTGCTGAAACAGAACCTTCCCTTAGCCATGTAGCTACTGCCACTGCATTATGATCAATATTTTCAAATGTCAATTTTCACCACACTTTACGATAGAATTTAAGATGTCAACCAATGTTATATTCATTGAATCATTTAGCTTTATAAGCACAGTCTGAGTGATTTAAAATAAAAACATCCACATACTCTTACCGAGCAACTGTTACAAGTGTAGGTTTAGGCATATTTTTTAGCAGAACTTTAATGGATTCTATGAGGACTTCTATCTCCTCTTCAGTGCTAACGTGGTGGGGAAGCTCCATATAATCACAGGTCAGACCAGCCTGATGGACCTATGTGTAAATTAAATACAGAGATTTTAATTTCACTTGACTAGTTATTGACACAACTTATCTGTGCAACACAAGTCCCTAAGTTACTTTCGCTAGTCCAGTAAGTATTTTATACATCTTCAAACATTTTTTTTAATTTTGTAGATTGTATATATTGTTTCAGTATCTCCATGAAAATATACCTYTTCTGTCAATTCAGAATCTGCTGCAGTCCTTGAAGATGGCATGTTTGATATTTTAGAAAAAGGTACCTTAACTTAAATTCTATAAACCATAGCAACAGACCCAGGTTAAATGAGGCCTTACTTTACAGGAAGAAGCCTGAGATGTGACAGTCCTGAAAGATCATATTATTAATGTTGCCTAAATACAGACAAGCAAAGTAGAACTTTAGAAGCTTAAAAGAAAAAGGTTGGCCTAAGTAATAGGACATAAATAATAAACTAAAGTAAAACCACCAAACCCCCACGAAGTCCTGAACCAAGAAGCAAGTCTAAGAAGCACATTCTTCTCCCTCCATGTTGAGGCTATGCTTTTAAAAGCTGTGCTCCTCTTCCTAGTGACCTACCATTTCATAGTCTGGGCTCTCCATCCTGGTTTTCAAACTGTGAACAAGTTGGACAAGTGGCTTCATTCTGCAGTTAAAACCAAAACTTGTTATGTAAACAGTTACAAGCACTCATATTTAACCCTCAGTTGTCAAAAGCAAAGGCAGAAGTTACTGAAAACACTAATCAGCATCATGGCCTAAAACTTGAAAACAAAACTTACCCCTCAGTACTATCTTGCATCTGAGAAAAAGGGAAAGCATCAGTGCTATTGTGCTGCTTCACCAGGTCTTTCTCAGAGAGCCCCTACACTGATACCTGTCTCTCTCAAGCCCTCCTTGCAGTTCTTTCAGGCAGCCCTGAGGAGAAGCTCAAAGTTGTATTAACTAGATAGGAAACACTTCCTGGCAGACCTGTCTAGCAATGACCATAACTGCTGCATTTGATGGGGAAAATGAGTGATTCTCCTATCATGGGAAAACCTGGACRTTTGCTCAGTTTCTTTTTAGATGAAAACATTTAGTTTAAAAGTATAGCAGATGTGGCTGAGATGCGTTGTGGACACCATCACTCAGGTACAGCCTTTATGTTTTAACCAGTTGCTGTTTTCACAGGTTTGCAGGAGCCATCCCTCATGAGATCAGGCAGGAACAGTCAAGAGTAGCACAGAAGCATTTATCACACCTTGTCTTTTCCATATCCTCCATAGTTTGACGTTAAAATTTGAGAGTTCTACCCTACATAGATCACTAAATCTTGAGTCACACCAAACCTGCCTCTGGCCACAGACAACAGAACTTGCATGATGCTGTGCAAGGCTCACCTTGGAAAGTTTACCATGACAATGACGACAGCAGACTTGCTTTTTCTTTGTTTGCTTTGCCCGACTCATTCTCCTTTAGAATTACAGGGAAAATGGTAGCCTTGCAAAGATCCTATCCAGCATTCCTCCTTTTCTGTTAGCACAGTGCTGGGCTAATCAGTTCCTAAACTATTGTTTGCACTGTAAACTAAGGAAAATAGACTGAATTCAGAAATTCTTAGCTGCAAAACTAAGGCCTGTCTCATGTAGACCAAATGATAGCGAGCACTTCTGGCTTTAAGGAAAAAAGTTACGACAAAACAGAACRCTAATACACATGTCCAAAAGCTACGTTTTTTCTACTAAAAACTGAAATATACAGATGCTAAGCATTGCCTATTTTTCAGGAAACCGATTTGAAAAATCACATCCTTTTGACTCAGCCTAATAGCCTAGAGTACACAATAGTTTTCTCCTCGGTGTTCTTCCAATGGCAGACTTTTTTTTCCAGAGCTACGTCCCTGTTTGCACTGACGACTCTGACAAGACAATGCAGCAGGATAAGTCTGGATGTCTCTTGCAGCATTGCTTCTGTGCTAGGCCAGGGACGAGAGCCTTGTGTACTGGGCTCCAGAAAGTCTCCCCCAAAAGGAGAGAAACCTTACTGGCACTGATAACTTGTTTCTGTTTTGCAGTAGAAAGCTGAATCTTGGATAGAAAAGAAGGTATTAACGTCATGCATTCCATGGGAGAATCAAAAACTACCCATATTGGCAGGGAGAAGGTAAAGGTGTCTTTCAGAAGAGGTGGGTTTTACGCCATTTAGAGATCTCCTACCCTGGATATGAGGCCCATTTCTGTAGCGTCTCTTCATCATCACTGTCACACAAGTCTGCAAATGCTGCTTCCAGATCTTCTAGCTGATGAACGCGGTTTTCAACACAATCCAACAAGCCCTCCTTTAAAAACATATGCATTACAAAAAAAAAAAAAAAGTAAAATTGTTTTTGTTTTGTTTTTTTAGCTCAATCAGCTTAGTCTATAGGTCAAATCCTGAAATGATTGATCTGGTGGAGGTGAGGAAACAGACACAACTGTTCATTGTTACAGAGGATCTTTTCAAGAGGATCAGCATGAATGCCTGCAGAAGTTGTTCCCTTCAGAATAAATCATCTCTCTTTGCTCTGTCTTTCCTACCACAAAGTTGCCACATCTACATTCCAATAGGATACACTGAGGAAAGCTAAGAAACTGTATTTGACTAATTGTTGTATTTGTTTGTAAAGCCTTGAAATGCTGCAGTATTTGTTGAATTTGATATGAATATACAGGGACTCAGATGAATGTGAGCTTTATGTTGTTATAAAAAAAGGAAAATTTCAGKTTTTTTAGATTAAAAATTAATGGATATTACTACATCAAATGTGTTTAAAAAGAATCTCAAAATCAGCTATTTGGTGTTTCACAGCCCTGATCCTGCAAAGGTTTATGCACTTTCTTAAGAAGTTCAGCAAACATAACACAGCAATCTATTGAAATAAGCAAAGCTATTTATATGCATATAGTTGTGCATGCAAATATTTGCAGAAAGTAGGCCCTACATAACACATCAAATGAAAAGCAATGCTTGGCATAATTGGTATAAAAGATACTCAGTGCAGTGGTGTGTGAAGGAAAATTATTCAAAAGCACATTGGTATAGATGGATAACAATTAAGAACAGAGTGATTCCCTCTCATGAGTCTGCTGGGCTTATCATATGCCAGATGCCACTTCTTTTGGCCAGTAATGTGAGCTTACGGCTAATCTTTGAGAGGAGCTGAGGGTATCAACCTGTCATGGGCTATGAACTGGACACTTAAAAGCAGCACCAGTAACTAACTTTAAAGATGTAGTATAGAGGGTGATTAGAAATACTTTAAAAAAAAMCAACAAACCCTACTATTTTACTGTGTAGTATAGTAGAAATGGTACCCTAGAACTATTTATCAGTCCAGAATCCCTTTAAGATACTGGATATCCAAGAGATTTCATGTATCTTTGGAAAATAAAGTCCACTAGCTTTCTGCCCGCAGCTCCTGTATGTTGAGTGTTTCACTACAAAACCATCCATGAATTTGTTCTTGCTAACCATTTTGGCTGCCCTGAAATCACATTGGGAAATTAATCACAAGACTTTACACCTTCCGCATTTAACTAACTTCTAACTATGTACCCTGGCATCTTGCTGACTGAGAAACATGAAAATCAATTTGACATAAGCTTTCACATACCTCCATTTCTTTATATACACAAATTAATAATTAGTGATATTGGTATGTGTTGAACCTGCCTGTAATTGTCTTCAGATGAAATTACCAAAGCAAAGATAAAATCTTGTTTGGAAATTGGTGTAATGACCATTACTATGACTGTCTCCAAGGTTTGGACTCTGGGTTGAATGACTGTGTTTTGGCAGCAGCACCTGGCTCACAYTTCCATGGCTCAGAAGCACACAGCACATACAAAGAAAAGGCCATTACAGTGGTACAATATTTGCCCGTCCACATCTAAACAAATAGGTAGAATACCAATTAGGCATTTAGCACAGCTTTCTCTCTCTCAAAGAAGAGCAACCATGGGGAGGGGGTGCTGAAAGAATACCCTGTTGAGCCATAAAAAGAAAGAGACTACAGATGACTTACTATGTTTTAATCTCTTTCTTGTCAATTACCATTTGTTTACACAAATTAAATTTCACACTTATGTTAAATATCTATGTAGTTCATATGTCTAATCAAAGTGTTTGTTAGGAAAAAATTCCTAAGGTGCTGCTGATTAGCATTCAGCATGCTGCATGGCTTAATTGCAGACCACTTCATTAAGCACCTTTCATAGGGTCTTTCCTTGACATAACTCACTTTTACTGAGTAAATAAAAAGAATCATTCCCTTATATATTCCACAAGGAAATACTGTACCTCTGTTGCATTTCTATGGGGCTTCTTAAAACTGTACAACTCTTGCAAGAGCTCATATTCTGTCTTTGAGAAAGGAAAAAAAAAATTAGTCTCTTCAAGTGGAAAAAAGCAATCTTCAGTGCTCTCCATCTTCAAGAAAAGATGCCAAGATACCAAGATAGTTCATCTACTCCCATATTGCAGACAACTCTCTAAATGCAGGTGACAAAGAGAATGTGAGGCTTGAGGAAGCAATACTTCATGGCCTCAGCCAAACACTTGGCAACTGCTAAATGTTAAACCTGACTTCAGTAAAACAGCTTTAGCAGTGAAGTATTTAAGGGTTTTGCTGTCAAGATTAATTGGACATTTCAAATTAAACATGCATTTTGCTGCACTGAGGTTCTAATGAGCTGCTGGGGAAAAAAAAAAAATAAAGTGGCAGATTCGGAGGGCAATTATAAAGAACAGGAGAGCAAGATTTTAAAGGAAAACAGAGTAGGTAAAACCTTAAGCTGGATGGCCAACAAAGTTCAAATGGAATCTACTATGGGAGCTTGCTAGCCCCTACTCCTTGATACTACCCAGGTTTAATTGATCAAGGATAAACAGATTTCATTCTTTACTAAATAGCATTAAAAAGGTGAACGCTTGTTAATTTTTCAGTACAGGGAGAAAGACGGGGTAGACTAAGAGACTAGTGAATTTTAAATAAATATAAAGCATCTTTAGGGCAATGTTTTGGATTTTGGGGCTTTTTTGATGGAAATACAATACTCTTCTGAACTGGTAAGCCATATTTAATTTTTACCTTTTYCTTGGATTCTCATGTTCCAAGTGTTAACTTGGGCAACACTTTCTGGTGGAATTATCCTATGTTACAACAGTGGGATCATAGTTTAGAAATAACAACTGCAACTGAGATTGTTATTTGTTGTATCAAAAAAGGCACAATGGGGCTCTGTACAAGCCCACTTCTGAAAGTGTTTCCTAGAACTGAGGGCCTATCATAAGAAAACAAAACAAAACAACAAAAAAAACCCACTCCATTATTTTATTTAAAATGTATTTTAAGTCCTAACCAGGGTACTGGATTTTATTCTCCTAAGGCAAGACTCCCAAGGTGCTTCCCCTTTGTCTTATATTTCTCTTTCTGATACAGACCAACTGGCTTTGCACATCTGATGTTATTGTGATCATAAATACTGAATGTCATCATTCAACACAGGCCAGAAACACTATATTCACTTCAATTCAGTGGGCAAGAAAGCAGTACTCTAGCTGCAACTGCAAAGTGTCAGATGTTCTCCAGCACAGGTTGAGGCTAAAACAACGTTCCTCAGAATTACAAATAAATAAATAAATAAGATCTAATTGCTAGAAACAGTCAGGATATCACAGAAGAATTTGTAAACCTCAGTGTTACACCCAATTCTTAAGGCAGATTAATATCAGAGACAACGGGCACTTGTTCATCGTTCCACACAGTCCAAACATAGCGGAACTGGGAGTCCTAGCCTCTCACAAAGAGAAGTCACCACTGTTTGGGCATCCAGCAACACCACACCTTTTTGAAAGGCAAGGTCTTACAATACCATTCTGGCATTCCAATAGCATGCTACAGTGGCGGGGTGTGGGTAAGAGAGAAAATCTGCCATCCCTCCTTGATAACCCCTGCTGTGAGTATTTGGGATGTCACCATTGAAAATCTACTTTGAAAAAAAGACAGCTTAGCTTTTGTGTCCCAAGTAACTGGCAGAACCTTGCCATGCAACTCAGACCTTGAACATGCACCCAACACCTATTTCAAATTTAAGGTCTACCCCTATTAGCTTGCAGTACTTCTCTGGTGCATACACTCCCTTAAGAAGGTCTCTTCCAAATATTTGCAATGATTTATTAACCATGATCAGCTGATTTGCTAGATTTAGCTTAGATGAGAGCTTCTTCACAGACATCATTGTCCTTCTAGCATTTATTCTGTTAAAAATGGTAAGGATTGTCCATATTCATGCTTACCTGTGTGTACATTTCTTTGAATGGATTTTTAACTGAAAAAAAATCTAAGTCAATGTCTAAAACGTATGCATCCCCTTTCTGTAGTACTTGGCAAATATCTTTAACAACCTCCCTTATTGGGCATTCACTGTTTCTGAGAGAGCTCGAAGCTGAGCACTCTGACAAGGTTTCTGTCCTGTTTTGTGTGCTTGCATTTTGTATTCCCTTGTTCTTCACACTTGAGGAGCTGTGATCAAGGTCACCAGGAACCACTGATGAAGAGGCAGAAGCAAT
Source organism: Apteryx rowi (assembly GCF_003343035.1). Lineage (NCBI taxonomy): Eukaryota > Metazoa > Chordata > Aves > Apterygiformes > Apterygidae > Apteryx > Apteryx rowi. Next base: position 561,685 of record NW_020450842.1, on the reverse strand, counting down.
GCTTGCTGTGTCATCTGTATTTAACTTCATTCTCTTTGCAGACGCTGCTTTGCCATTTTCTTCCTGGCTGTTCAATGCTTCAGTAGGATTAATGAGGATGACGTGTAAACTTAAAGGCTTCTGGTTTTCTAGCTGATCAGCAGGGACATAAAGACCATCACTTAGAAAGTAATAATCTGTACCTGTAACCCTACAATTGAGAATAACTCAAAGTTAATATACATCTTTGTAAAGAACTTAGAAACAAGCATGTACAATTAAGAGATCCTGAGGAAAAAAAAGAATAGATGTCTGATGGGTAACAAAAGGAATATAACTGTGTACACAAAATTATTTATTTTAATCTGTAGGTGTTTGAATTTAAACTGGATTTTTTCTACCTCTTCTTATTGCTGAATCAATATATTAAAATTAATTTTACACTATTGACAATAGCTGTACAAGGTTTCCAATGGATAAGAGAAGATTTTACATTAAAATACAATCCAATGGCAAATTCACCTTTTAGGAGCATGCAAAGACAACATAAACAACTTAAGATATTGTCAACATTATGGTATATAAGACTGTAAAGCTATGGACATTTTACATCTTGGATTACCTTCTTTTTCAGRAAAATGCTTTTAGTTATGTTTGAGAAGTGCCCTGAAACCTGTGGATATGCAATCAGTAAAAGTAAAATGTCACAAATTAATAGGTCACACTTTACTTTCTTTTACCACTGACACAGATTTCCCTATCTTACATATGGGGAGAGCAGGTAACCCAAAGATGAATAGTTACATATTGATGGAATCCACTGAATTTAAAAAACACTAGAAATCCCACTTAGGTGAAAATTTAACGTACAGAAATATAGCTTGAAATATTCTTTAAGCCTTAAATGTCATAAATTCAGATTAAAAAAAAAAGAGTAAGTTTAAGATGAAGCATGAACTTCTGCTCACCTGTGTTAAGGCCTTATCTGATTATAGGATATCACCATCAAACACAAGGACAGGCAGTTTCATGAGCAGCAGCAATTTGGAGCCTCAGTATCCTGTGGCTGGATTATTCTGAGCCTGCTAAGGGAGAGCCTGGATCACAGCTTCATCTTGTTGATGGGGCATTCACAGAGTCTCTCCTCAGAGATTCTCTGGTGTTCAATATAAATGAGTTCATGCCACAGTATTTCCCTCAGTGGGACACTAACTTAGGTATCTATCACCTATCCAGCCAGCTGCTGTCAACAAAAGTTTTAGGGAGTTCATATTTCTGACTCCTTCATGATTTTTGTAAGCCTAGAACCTGAAGCCATCTTTAAACGGCACCTGGAAACATTGATTTCAAAGTTGCTAAGGCAACCACAGGATTTGTGGGAAAGCTATTCAACCATCAAGCAGTATGTTTCTGGAGGTGTGCTAATTCTCATGGTTAAATGTTATTGAAAGCACAAGCTTTTGTATTATCATTTGAGTTTAATTTAGACCAAAGATTCAGAATCATAGGGCTTTTATGTTTTATTCYAGATGGTAAAGCAAAGTACTTCTTCACTGTATTCTGTTTAACTTGCTTCAAAAGATTTATTCTGATATGCTGGCAAGAGACATGACTTGTAAGGATCCATTCAAGGTGTACAAAATCACAGTGCAGTGAATATGGTGAATGCAAAGATGCCATTCACTAAATTCCACAGAATTAGAATGGAGGGCACTCACTGAAATTAGAATCACAAAAATATTAAAATTGGAAGGGACATTGGAGGTCTCTAGTCCAACTTTCCGATCAAAGTAGGACTAACTTCAAAGCTAGATTAGACTGCCCATGGCCTTGCTCAGCTGAGCTTTAACTATCTCAAATGATAGAGATTGAACTGCCTGTCCTAGCACCTGTTCCAGTGCTTCATTACTAGATTAACTTGAAATAACAAAACCCACACCAGAAATCCACAATCATAGCTGGGACCAAAGTCTTACCAGCAAAGCCAAGGGCTAAATGGATACAAGTAGTACTGCTTTCTCCTATTCACAGAAAAAAAGCCTTATGCACATTAAATGCCCAGTTCTGTCACAACAGAGATGACAAACTTTGTCCTGATTGGCACATTCAAGCTCAGTTTAGAAAACAAAAAAAAGCTACCCCTTGCTTTCTCTCTAATCTTTGTTTTATTATAACTCCACCAAACAGGAGCTATAAAACTGGCTGCTCTGCTGAATCCCTTCTTTCAGTCAGTCACACTCCATTTAACCATGTAAGCTCACCCTGAAGGGCAGGGTAGAAAGTAGTAGAAAGAACTACCCAAAAATAGGAATTTGGCTATAGCATCAGAGATCAAAGCAAAGTAAGCGATTTTTTTCCCCACTTAGTCTAAACATGATGCAACTCTTCTCCCTCATCCCATCCAGAACAATAAAAAAAAAAGAGTTTGTATCAGAGAATATAGTTTTCTTAAGAACAATACTGTGAAATAGAGTTGYGTAAAAAGTTATGATGAATTTTGTAACACTTAGTAGCGTCCCCTTTTAATTTCCAGCCAGTTTTATCCAGGCAACTTCATTCACTTAATTCTATCTTATTTTCAGACTGTAGTATGAATTAGGTTAGAATCTCACAATCTATGTTTGAGTGGTAAAGGAAGAAGGAAATCTTGCCAATAATTCTGTTTTAACTGATAGAGAAAATAATGGATGCAATATTGAGGATGTTGGAAAACAAGGTTTCCCTCATTTTTAAATGTTTAGTATCTATTATCATATGATCATATACATACAATCCTTGATATGTACTAGATGTATGATGTGGGTGAAAAACTGGCTGGACCAACATGTTCAATAGTAACTGCCATTGGTTTGAAGTCCAACTGGCAAGTCTCACTGGATGAGAGGTGTTCTTTAGAGATTGGTATTGTTTGACACCTTCATTAATGCCCTCGACAATACAATCTTGGCAAGTTTGCATGCAGCACTGAACCCAGGGGAGTAGCTAGAAGGCAGAGCTGGCCTCCTGAAGGAATGGCCTACAGGAACCTCAAGCTTGACTAAAACAAATACAAGGTCCTGCACCTGGAACAGAATAACCCCATGCAGCAGTACAGGGTACAGGCTGGGCACAGACTAGCAATGCCCTGGAGAAAAGGACCTGGAAGTCTCTGCAGAAAGCAAGTTGAACATGAGTGAGCATTACGCCCTTGCAGCAATGAAAGCTGGCCACAGTTTTGCGGTATTTACAAAAATACAGCCAAAAGGTCAAGGGAAGAGATTATTTCCCTTTATTCAGTGCCAGTGACACCACATTTGGATTACTCAGCCCAGATTTGGGTTCCCTGAGACATGAGAGATGTCAACAAACTGGGAAGGGTCCAAAGCATGGCTGCTAAGATGATTAGAGGGCTGAGCACATGATGAACAAAGGGAAACTGAGGGAACTGGGCTTTGTCTTCATAAGGGAAGGCTGAGGAGGATCTAATTACTGTACTGTTACCCAAATCCTCTGTTAAAAACAGCTTTCTAAGACTTTGACTTTAATGAAGAGAACTAATTCAAAACTTGGCTAGATGAAATGTGAATAGCTAAGACTTTAAGGCACAATATTAACTGTATGTATTCACATAAATAGTCAGTCACGTTAGACCCTAAAGAACTCACAACTACATATTAAGTTTTTATTGAGAAAAATGGATTTATCACTATTTTTATCTAAGAATACAAAATTAAGCCCATGAAAAGCCACATAGGTAGCTTTTATATTACTAGCATATGGTAGCAGGCAGTTTACCTGATTGTAGTTGTTGATGTGTCTTTCCCAATTAAAAAATCATGTTTTCCTTCTGAGATCTGCTGAGCCCAAGGTGGGTGAAGCCATATTACTTGAGAAATATGGCCAGCATAAACTGCAGGCATAATCCAGTTCTCAATACTTAATTCACTGGAATGAATGGAGAAAGATTGGAGGTTACACTGTTAGTTTCCCTGCAAGTAAAACACTGTCAAGAGCACCACAAACATCTTCCATATCTTGAAAGTACACACACAAGTCATCTGAAGTTAGTACACTGTGTACAGCTTGCATTATCAAAAAAGTAAAAGAGGGAAAGCTTGATTCATAAGAAGGACCCAAAATGTCTGTAGTAGAATGAAAAAAAAAAGTTAGGACAGGGTCAGCTTCACTCCTAATAAGCTACTTTGACTATAAACTACTTGGATTTATTGTGCTTTCTCTCTTGATGTATCAGACAGAGGAAATGTGCAAGGATCACAATCAACACTATTCTAGACAGCTTTGAACTGACCTCACAGGAGTATTCTGTTGTGAGCTGCTCTAAATAGATTTTAAATATAATCTCAGTACTGAAAACAAATCAATCAGCACTTACAGAATAAAATCAGTCCTTAGCAATATCCTATTTCTGTAGGTATATAATACGGCTCCCAAAGCTTATTTATCCAACAAAAAAATAAGATATTGACTATGGGTAGAATGGCACAATTACCTACATACCAATTACATCATCCTGTCATTGCTGTGAATCACCACAGTAAACTGAAGTAGTCAATAGCTATTTTAAAACGGGAAGTGAAAGACAATAAAGGTCACACTGTGCCTTGTTACCTACTTTAGAAGCTGGGGCAAAATATTGGTCCTAATGACATTAATGGGAAAATCTTATTCAACTTCATATATTCAGCATGTCACCGCAGATGATGTTATTGCAATCTCAAAGCAGATTTTTCAGAATGAGGACAGAAAGGCTGTTCTAAACCTACAGCTCTCCACATGAAAAGGATCAGCACTAAGATTGCTGTCCTGTTATCCAGAGAAACAACCTGGCCTAATAACATGATACACTACTGAACAACTAAAAGTAAATTTGCAAGTCTCAGACCTTCTTGTTATGCAACATAAACATTTGACCACACTCATAAAGCACAAATATAACTTCTTCCCCACAAAAAAAAAAAAACACAACAAAGTGTTCAGCAAAAGTGAAAAGATGAAAGATACAACCTGGGGCTGCTTTATGCCTCTTTTGTTCATGCCTGCTATATAAAAAGTTAAATGAATATTGACTGTAAATCAAAGGTAGAAAAAAGTGGACTTTAGGTATTCTGATGCATTACACAGGACTTTACCTAAAAAGAGCTTCTTTGTCAAATACAGTGTCTGCTGGCATATTCACAGGAATAAGGAGGTCTGGATGGGAATCAAGATGAACAAAGCTGATGTTACTGGCAGGAAGATGTTTTGAACCAATAGCACGATAGATGAAAGGCAAAACCTAAAACAACACGAACAAAAACATTTCAATTATAACCAGCAAGCTGAAAAATGCAATGATGTTAACAGCAAAAATACCAGCCCCACTCCTCTTTGCTTCTTTTGAATTTGGATTACTTCTTGGGAGAGGAAGGAGGACACTGAAAACAATACCAAGGATACAACTCCAACGGCAAGACAGTTCATGGGGATACAACTCCAACGCCAACCCACGAACTGTGAATCACTATGAATCCAAGAGTTCTATACATGATAAGCTGCTGCAGAATCATAGCTTTACTCTCTTTTCTTCTTTATAGTGAGAAGAGCCACTACAAACAAGACTCCCTAATAATTTAATACAATGCCCATTTTCTTCTCTTTCAACTTATCTCCAGAATGCCTTCTATCTTTTGCAGAAGCTTACCTCACACACCACCTTTTCCATGCTATAAAGCTTACCCACAACCTATGCATGGGTGCTGTGGAGATACAAACTTCTGAAGCACAACTAACAAAATGTTAACTAATACAGGGTGAAAACTGGCCTTACTACCATTTAAACTTGAGCTGATCTTTAGATCTATTTYCCTTGAAGAAAAAGCTTAATTCCCAATCCCCACAAGATTTAGTGGTGGCAATGAAGAGATTACCTTCCCCGGCTGCCCACTTAAACGGTGGGAAAAACAGCAGATGGGTCAATCTGTCAATTTATAACACAGCAAACCACTGATATGCAAGAATGTCAAGTAGTGAAATGAGACAACTGAAGGCTGATTCATGATCCTTCTTAAACTGAGCTGCAGTAGACAGAGTTTCTCCCACAGTTACAGGTCAGTAGCTGCCTTAGCTACCAGAAGAAATCTAGCAAGGACTATGAACCAGATCACTACTATACAGGGAATGTGAAGACTATAAACAGACTGGGCAATATAAGTTACATGGGATCTCTATATTTAAATGCAAACTGAGCTACTTTTTAAGCATAAAACTGATTAAGATCACAAATACTGAATAGTGAGTGTACATAACCATAAAACCTGACTGACACATAGTTGAAGTCTGGATTGTATTTCACCAGACTCGTTATAAATTCTCAGTTTACCCACTATTTATGCAATGATATGTATACTACTGTAATAATAGATAACATAAGGTTAAAAATAACGAGGATTCTCTGAGCTATGACTTCCAGTTCTTCACAAAAGGCAAATAGTCTGGCCTACCTGAACAACCTACAATGTTTGCAGTTTAAATTAGTCTAATCTCATGCAAGTTTTACTGCAAATTCTGAAAACAGAGCGGGATGAGGGAGAAGTCAAGAGCCTAGAGTCTCTTACATTGCAAGTTCTATTGCTTTGGATTGAGAACAAAATACCCTTTCCACCAGCTGTTATTATTAATCAAAGCATGGTGCATCTAGTGTCATCTACTCCTGGAGAAACCTCAGTGTCAGTGATTCATCTGGACTATATGTAGTTTCTGTGAAGTTCTTATGCTTTGGGGTAAAAGATTACGTAAGTTTTATATAAGACAGACCAATGTATATACACACATATATCGAAAACATAGCATATGTTTTGGCAGGAAAAGTCTTTGTTAACCTAATTTAAAAGAAAAGTATAAAAAGTAAAATAAAGAATTACTAATAGTCATTATCTCAGTATTCCTATCAGAGTGAGGCTCTTAATCCTTGGTTACCATGCAAAAACAACTACCACAGCATCAACTATTTCAGTGAGTCTTGGTAAAAACAGTTGTCATTAAACTATCTACTTACAAGTTCAGAACAACCTTTTCCTTAATAAACTGCATTACACTAGCGTTTTTGGTTTGCAAAACACCAATAGAATTAATGCCTTTCATTTTTTTCTCCACCAACTCTTCATGTCCCAGAAACACTTGCTGAAATCAGTGGGCTTTTGTGCCTTTGGGTAAAGAATTTGCTTACTTTGGACTAAGGCCTCAGCTTATGTAACAATAAACAAACTATTTGAGAAACCAGAAACAGCAATTCAAAACCAACCTCTTTCAAAATACCTTTTTTAACTAGTTAACTAAAAATAAAAAGACAAAGCGCCAAATTTGGCATTTCTCAGCTACTGACAGTCAACCTGCTTGTTAAGAGTGTGCTTATATTTAACAGTTTGCTGCTAGCATGTCATACACTGTGGAGGCCCGAGTTTCAGAGCAGTGCACTAATGCCTAACTAATTCTAGGAGCAGCATGATGCCGGTATTATTTTGCTTTAAATACAGATACTGTGAGAGGGAAAAAAAGGGACAGACAAACAGAAATAACTGCTTAAAAAAACGCCCATCTCCCATGATGGCATTAGTTACATGAGTCTCTGTCTCAGTACGGGGATCCGGACCACCTCAACACGGAGCTTCACCCGGGTTTCGTTAGCGAAGCAGACCCGAGATTAGTTTTCGCGCACCGCTGTACAACATGCGTGTACAGCCCCACGGTAGCCAGACAGAAAGAAACGGCTCATTTTCCCTGTAAACTGCCCGCGGCCCGGAGGAAGGCCACGACCCCCCGCTCGCCGCCAGGCCCGGCCCGGCGACGCCGCGCTCTCGCTCACTCACATCCTGGTGGTCCTCCACCACCCACACGGGCAGCGCCGGGTAGGCCCGCAGGCCGCCCCCGGGAGGCCGCTCCCCAGCGCAGCAGTCCCCGCCGCTCATGCCGCCGGCGCGGCCCGGCTCCCTCCGCCTGGCTGCGGCCTCCGCTTCCGCCCGCGGCGCCCCGCCCGCCGCCTTCCTCTTCCGGCGCCGGCGCGAGCGGCGGCGAGGCGCCAGGTGGGCTCTGCGGGACCGCGGGGGGCGGCTCAGGAGCGCATCGAACGTCGTGGCGGCGACGTCACCCCGCGGGCTATTGTGACAGCACAGCCGCGCTGACAAGGGGGCGGCCGGGGCGCCGCCGCTCGGCGCTCGGGGGCGGCTCGTCCCGTCCCGCCCCGCCCCGTCCTGCGGGGGGCGGCCGGGGCCGGGGCCGCGGCGCCGCTTTGCCCCGGGATGGCGGCGGCAGCCGGCAGTTCCGGTGCCGCTCCGGTGGTCGCCGCCCGTGTGTAAATCGCCCTCTCCCGCGCGCCGCAGTTTCAGGGCGGCCCCGAGGGGACTCCCCCCGGCTGGACGCGGCGGTGCCCCGCGGCTGCCGCGCTCTCAGCCGCGTGTCTGCGCGGAGGGAGGTGCTTCTAGTAACATCTCAGGAGCCGAGGATACTTATTTTCGTGTGTGTGCGTGTGGCGCAATGCATTTCTCTTCCTAGGTGAGAGGAAAAGGATGGTTTGTCATCAGGGTTTTTCGGCTTTTCGGCTTGAGCTCACATCGAGCTTGAATATGATGAAAAGTTACAGCTGTGGGAGCTTTAAAATAGTCTGGGCATTTAAGATTATTTCATGTTTTTTTTTGTTTTTTTTTTTCTGGCTTTGAATAGTTCAGTGCATTTTGAAGTGACTAAATTATGATAGCAAAACCTGAAAAGTTCTCTGAAAGTGCAGATAAGCTTAGGGCCATAGTTAAGGGGAGCTGGCAAACAAGACCTTTTGTGTGAATGCTCTGACACATTGAAAAGAAATGTGCATTAAGTTAAGGTACCGTAGTACAGTGGTTTTTACTTTAATTTGTTCAAGGTAATAAAAAAAAATTAGCTCAGCCTGTTTAAATAAAATGTGTATGTAAATGTCAGCAAAGCACAAAACAGCATACTGGGACAACCTTGGGCTATGTAAGGTAAAATAACTGGTGAACTAAAGAAGAAATGATTTGGCATTTGATGGACCAGAATTAAGAATGGTAAAAAGTAGCACTATTGCCAGACCAAACAATGAAGGTGTGGACTAATTTTTTTTCCCGATTGTTTGTTTTTGAGATCCTTTAAAAGATTTGAAGGTACTGAACAGACCCAGGTTGACTGGAAGGAGTCAGTGGCTTTACTACCATGCCTGCTACCTCCTAGAAATTTGTGGATCCTCCCTTATTCTACTGGCCTTTGTCGCCCAGTTACTCAGGCGAGGAAGCAAATGCGGCTRCCACCACTTCCAGTGGCTTCAACCAAGCCCCAAGCGTGGGAYGGGAGACCTGGGGTCCTCCTGGTACCTCCCCCTCAATGTGCATCCTTTGCCCCTGTTTCATTTCTTTTCCTTTTTCCCTTCAGTTCACTGGCAGATGTCTGGCATCACTCAGCAAGCTTCATCTTTTGCAGCGCTGGGACGAGAATGCAGCCAGAAGTAGTACTCTGAGCAGCCCAAGTTTGCCAGGCTACGGGGTAGCAGGTGGGAGGCTATTCCCTGCATGTACTTCTGCATCAGTAAAGCCACTGTAAAAGGGAGGCTTTCTTTTCTGTTTCTGGTGATCTTTCCACATATATACGTGTGTGTGTGTGTGTGTGTGTCTGTCTCTCTCTCAACAGGATCTGACATTTGCAATTGCAGCACCGGCGCTTAACGATTTTTTTCCTCTCTCCCTCCCTTCCACCCAACACATCATAATTGATTCTTTATTTAGATGTTTTTTTCCTTTTTTTCTCTTTTTTTGAATTTTAAACATTTTAATTAAAAATGAATTTTAACTTTAATAAGCCGCAGCAGTTTTCATTTTTAAACTTTAATAGTACATAGTACATTAAATACAACGCATGCTTTTGAACAAGACTTCAGCCTGTTTAGAGCAGTGGCTGTTGCCTGCAAGGTAACAGGGCCAATTAGATACTTCAGGAATTTTGGAAACTGTTTATTTATTGAAATTAGAACAAAGCGTACATAAAAATTTACTGTGAGCCACAAAAATGTACGTATCTAACTTAAAATACTATAAAATATCTGTTGAGGTCAATCCTATACTAAACTGGGACCTAACTGTGAATGTAGATTCCCATTATCTTGTTTAAAATTCATGTGATTTGTTGGACCAGGCAACTTGTGATGTGTTAGTAAAGTTGTTCTGCCTGAAGTTTAGAATAGTGTCCTAGGAAGGAGTCCTCGATGTGAGACCTTGGATGACTACTACATTTACTAAAATGAGCGGTTTCGTTGGTGTGGGCATCTGGAGACTTTATACCAAAGCATCCATGGCCAACTAATCGTTTGTTGCAAGTAACATTGACCTAAATCAGAGAGTCCTGCCTGGGTTCTGGATTAGAGGCAGGAGAGTGCATTAGTGGAGTAGAGACTTAGGGGAATCTTGGGGGAATAATGACCTGCACTAGTCAGGAGCGCAAACCTCGCAATGAAAGTCAGTGGTCATCATCCGCTGCTCCTATTAAAGGAAACTGCAGAAATCATAATTTCAGCACTTTGGAAGTAGTTCCAGGAAATGCACAAACAACCTCCTAGAAAAGCTTTGTGCCACTGTACGTTTATTTATTTTCTTCTTTAAAGGTGAACCATGTCTTTCCATTCTGGACGAGGATGTCCCCGTGGCCAGGGGGGACCAGGAGCACGAACTTCAACACAGACCTACCGACCTCAGAACCTACGGCAGCTTCACCCGCAGCAGCCCTCCGTGCAATACCAGTATGACCAGCAAACTGCCCCTCCGACAAACTATCCAAACCCTCCAGCCACTGGTTACATGCMTCCCAGGCCGGACTTTGTGCCATACCCTCCTCCAGTGCCCCCTTCCACTCAGAACCCCATTAGCCAGTGCCCCATGAGGCCGCCTTTTCCAAACCATCAGATGAGGCAGAGTTTCCCAGTGCCTCCATGCTTCCCTCCCGCTCCTCCACCAGTGCCGAATCCTAGCAACACCCCTGTGCCAGGAACTCCTACTGGGCAAAAYGCATTCCCTTACATGATGCCACCTCCCACAGTACCACATCCTCCCCCACCCCCAATCATACCGCAGCAAGTCAACTACCAGCCCGTTTACTCCGCAGGGTATTCGCAGCAGTCATTYCCACCTCCTAACTTCAATAGCTATCAGCACAATTCCAGCTCTTTCCAGAGCAGTGCTACCAACAGCAGTGGCGGCAGCAGCCATTTTCGGCACGCGGGTCAGTACCAGGGAGAGAAGTCACAAAGCGATCGACGGTCTCCAGAGAGGAGCAAGCACTACGAGGAGCACCGGCATCATGAGCACGGGCACATCCACAGTGACAGGCATCGGTCCAATAACCACGGGGACCGTCGGGATCGAGGCCGGAGTCCAGATAGGAGGAGGCAAGAAAGCAGTCGGCACCGGGCAGATTATGACAGAGGAAGGATATCGCCTCACCACAGAAGTTACGAGCGTAGCAGGTAACTTGACATATCCTCTGTGTCCAGAGCGAGAGCCGTGGTCACTCTTCCATAGTATTTGTTTGAATCAGATGTCCATCCCTCACCCATGTTGTTTTCTCCTAACTTAAGATGTAGCCAGTGCTCAAGGCTTTTGCTGTCTTCCAAGTACATTGTTTCTGCCCCGTCTTTGCAGGCAAGTAAACTTGCTCCCCTTGTCCACGGACAGAGCTGGAAGCAAGCAGGCTCTCATTTGAACACTGAGTGGCTTGTTGAGTAGCACTCTGTTCTCAGTGGGGTTTACCACAGTTGTTTCATGAAAGCAGAGTAAGCACAAGTTTGTGCAAAAGACTGTGTTCAGAGTCTCAGCCTTGCAAACGGATAAGTCTCAGTATTTCAAAGTTCAAGATTTGGGTACCAAACTTAGGCTATCACTTGTTACTTGAGTACAGCCCTGCTTTGATTAAGCCCTGTATTTGTAGATAGCCAGCACTCGGGGATTTTACAGTCTGATAGATGCACAAATTTAATTCCTGAAAACTAGCAGTGAGCTTTCCAGCAAAAAGACCATTGCACAGTGTTCCTCATCCCACTGCATCCCTGTCTTCATGGGAGACCTGTGCAAGTGTGTGTGGGCTTCGCAAGACCTCCCTCCCAGTGGACGTTGTAGACTTGCCTGTGTGATTCTCTTGGGGATGAAGACCTTGGCGAGCCAACCTGCGAGTTCCAGAGAGGACTGAGGTGAAAATAGGCATGCAGCAGTCCAAACGAACAGAGAACTTGCAGGCTGTGTTGTCATCTTAAGACTCAGGGGGATGAGTGTGAGCAACTTATTTTGGGTGTCTCATGAAGCTTCTGCCCCTCTGCTTCATAGATAAAAGCAGCTCATGAATCAAGAGCTGATCTGATGCGATTTGCTGCATGGTATTTTAGAGCAGACCATTGCCAGTTTTGTCTTCCGAATCTCTTAGATTTGCTGTCTTAGTGCCTCTCTTTGTGACTAATGATTTAGGTCAGGATTTTCAAAATGAGATACCTGAAAGTTAAATATCTAAATATTTACCAGTGCACCTAGATCACATGCTCTGTTTTTAGAAGCTCTGAGCTTTGCCATTTCACATGTGAAACATGAATTTGCAGTTAGTGTCTCTGGAAATGAAGCCACTTTCATTTAGATGCCTATATAGAGATTTAATTGCAGAACTTYAGACAGCTGTATTCCAAAAAATCACATTTAGTCATTTTATTCCTCTCTTTTGTTTTTTTTGCTCYTATGCCTTTCATTTCCAAAGGGGGATTTTCCTAAAACCTTAGTATTGGGATAGATGGCATTATAACAAAAGCAGAGCAGGAAAGTGACTATCTGTTCCAAATTTCTTGAAGGTCAGCATTAAGAATTTCTAGGTTTCTTTAACTCTAGCAGTTGGCACACATGTCATGTTGAACAATACTGGCAAATAATCTCATCCTGCTTCTGTGCTCCTTTCAGGTACGGATTGTAAGAAATGCCAATTTCTCATTTTACCTATGTTTTAAACTCTTTAAGGGAGCGGGAGAGGGAGAGGCATAGGCACCGTGATAGCAGAAGATCACCATCACCAGACAGGTCCTACAAAAAGGATTACAAGAGAACAGGAAGGTAAGGTGGTACRTTTGGTCTTTCACATACTTAAGAGGCTCTGTGCATGTACATGTGTGTGTGTTTGTGAATGTATAATAGGTACATATGTGATTGGTCTGAAACTCGGAAAAGAGAAGAGTTTTAGGTATATAACCATCTCCATATACATTCAAAGTCACTTATCAAGGCCTTTTAGAGTTAGAAACTTTTTTTTTTTTTTCTGGCAAGAGAGCTTCTCTGCATTATCCTAAAGACTCCCTCTTACATCTGCTTCTAGTTTATAAAGTACCAAGATTATTTAAAGTCATGCTGCATTTAGAATACCTTTTAGGGGCTTTTCTTGTATTGTTGATCCTTTACTTCTAACTCCTGGAGAGTTGAATTTGGTGCAACATGATTTATAGGCAGAGGAATTAAAAAAGCAGTTTTCCTATATTCAACTCCCGAAAGCATTACCCTTGCAATACATAAGAAATATCACAGGCTGCGTTGTTCAGAGGAGTGCAGGAGTTAGATTAACAAAAGCAATGTGGCTAGTGTATAATCCTTCCAATAAAACCCTAGTTCTTATCTCATACAAATAGTTTGTGGGCTATATGTTAAAACTTTGTAATACTGTAAATTTTAGTTGAGGTACTTCAAACCTAGGAACAAAACGGGGCGGGGGCGGGAGGGGGGCAGGGGGAAATTCATCCAGAATGCAAATAAGAATTTTAATCTAAAATGACTTTTTTATTCTAATTCTCAAATATGGCTTCAAATAGAAAATTTTAATTTTCAATTTTAACTCCTATTTCTCATGATAGGTCTGACTACAAAGTCATTTTTTACAGTCATAAGTTAAAAGCAGGAAAAGGCAATTGGATTGTGCTATAATTTATGTGGTAGAATAATGTACTCATCTGAAGGAAATTATTTATTTCTCATTATAAAGCTATCACTATTAGAATATAAAAGAGAACTGTGTATATTTGCTTCCTCCCTCTGAAGCCGCTCTCCAAGCAGAGAGAGAAAGAGACCCCGATGGGAGGAGGACAGAGAAAGGTGGTCTGAGAGCCAGAGTGCCAGCAAAGAGAAGAATTATACCACTATCAAAGACAAAGAGTCAGAGGAGAATGCATCTGAAAAAAATGAAGAGGAAGATGATGAATTACTTAAGCCAGTCTGGGTTCGCTGTACCCATTCTGAAAGCTATTATTCTAATGACCCTATGGATCAAGTGGTATGTTTGAGAGAGAACTCTAAAATACTGTGCATCATCCCTTATTGATTATTTGATTACTTGATTAATATGAACACTTCAGCAGGATCATATTTTGTGTCATTCAGTGTTTAATCCTTCTCTCCTCCCAACCATCTCAGTCTTTTAACCCTGTAAGGGTTTTATTTGGCAGTATTCTTCTCCRTTTTCATCAGTTTCTTATGTCTGTTTTCATTTAGATTAGTGGTGCATGGAAGAGGGATTTTTTTGTCTCCAGGAGAAAAAGTTTTTYTTCCATTATACCTGTATTTGAGCAAAACTACCTCAATCATCCTATTGTCAGTCATCCCTGGAGAAGTTTTGTACAGAAGCAGAAAGTCAGGATTCTTTGTACTTAACAATAGCAGTTGCTGGGGAGCAGTGTTTTTTTTTTCCGGTGAATCAGTGTTTCAAAGAAGGCAACAAAATGAGCTGAAGTTCTTGTATTTCTAGTGTGCAATAAGATTGTTTTAAATTGCTACATATTTACACAAAAGGTCAACTGTTTCTTCTTAATCTAGGTTGTTAAAAATCAACCTTGAGCCATCCAAAATGTGTTTAGCCATAGTTCTGCATGGCTAGGCCACAAGTTTGATGATAATGCACCAGCAAATGAAGTAATTTCTCTGTGCATTCACCTGATGGAGGAATTTAACCATATGCTAGAGCCTTATCAAGTGTTTCCATGTTTTATTGAACTACAGCACTGAGATATGTCTGCTTTTTCCATGCCTTTCTCTGTGAAATGATGAAACTTGCCGTGTTCAGGGGAACTGATATTTCAACATTGTCTTTGTTTCTTGTTCCCTTTTTAATTTATAGGGGGACTCTACTGTGGTAGGAACAAGCAAGCTCAGAGATCTGTATGAAAAGTTTGAGGAGGAGTTAGGAAGGCGTCAGGCAAAGGCCAAAGCAGCCAGGCCACCATGGGAGCCACCAAAGACCAAGCTGGATGAAGATTTAGGTAGGCAGAGATGATGGCAAAGCTCTGAAGTGCAGTAATCTGTCACTGATCTGTTTTTCTGCGCTTGTGTGTATTCAGTGATGTCAGTAGGCTAATACGTATTTTTAAATCCCTTCTTTCTGTTGAAAACCCATGGGAGTTTTACCGTTGCTTTTGACTGAAGTAGATTTGGGCTCTTTACCCAGCAAGGCTAAGGGAAAATGAAGAGGATCCAGCACAGTCTTATGCTGAAGTCTCTTCCATGCCATGAAATCTCCCTGAGTCCAGTCTTGGCATGATCTAATAGGCCAAGGTACGGGGCACAGGAGGCTTTGAGGAGCTCCTGGTCTTATGTTTTTTAAAAGGAAGCAAAAGTAGTGATGATAAACTCATGTGGCAGCTTTTTATGGTGTTGAGCTCATTTTCCTTCTGGACTGTATTTTGGTTGTGCAACTCTGCTTCTTGTGATCTAATAGAAAAGTTTTAAGTTCTCAAAACACAGTTTATCTGCATTATCCTTGTTCCCACGTGGATCTTTTTGCAGTGGAATAAATCTGCTGGCTGTATCACTTATTGAGGAAGTACTGGTTGAATTAGCAGGCGTACTTTTTGATAGCAATTTATCCACTCAGAAGTCAGCGAAAGCTGTTTTTCTGTTTTGTGAGACCTGTTAGCTATTCTTCTTATTATTCTTCCAGCATTTCGGTGCTTCATAGTGTGTTTTCCAGTCAATTGTATCAGTTCAAGAAACTCTTATGCAGAACATGCTAATTTAGGCATTCTGTTGGGTTTTTTTGTTAATTAGTGCTTCACATTTGCCAGTTAAGCTGCTTCAGACTCTCAGATCTGAGCCGAGTAACACTTTTGCAATCAAATATGAAAAAGTCTGAAATTGAAATACAGGTGTATATAATGACACAGTCAGTTACATGTTTACAGTGCAAAATGATATCATAAAGATGAAAGGAAAAAAATAACCATAGCTTAAGTAAAATGCGAATTCACTATTGTAAAGAAAATATRCACATTTTTTGAACAGCGAATATACACTTTTTAATTCACTCAGGAATCACTAACAAAGTATGCAGGAGATGTGTTTTCCTGTGGATGAAGGAAGAATAACCACTACATCCAGCCTACCTGTGCTTCRTTTCCTTGGATCTCTGCAGAAAGAGTTCCCTCACTGCTCTAGCCTAAAATATGAGAGGGCCAAGAGCAAATTAGCTTTGTTCCTTTTTCCCCTCTTTCTGGAGGACCAGAGGGCTCTGTCTCTGCACTGTCCCACAGACTGACTTGGTGTCTGTTCAGGCTTCTCCTACAACCGTACTTCTGTTATGTCTAGTAATTTGTCTTATTTTCTTCTTCAGCAAATGCTGTGTCTTTTCTGCCTTCCATTTAGCAGTAGTTAGGTATTTAATTTTTTTAGCAGAGAGATACCAACAAACTCTGAGAGCATGTGCAGGTTAGGAAAGGCTGATTTCAATACATGAAATCCAGAAATTGTGCATTGGCATTTCAGAACTCCAAATTACTCTCACAGGTCCCACACTCATTTTGCACATAAAATTAGACTTACAGAATTAATGTTTATTAGAGAACTTTTAAAACTCAGGTGTTTATATATTTTTGTATGAGTGTACATGTATGCACATACAGGCAAAACTTGCTGGTAACTGAACATATGTACCATGTAAACCATATGTCTCAAGGATTTCATTTTAGTRACAGTTTTTACTGAGTTAGGGACCATTTAAAAATACATCCTGGTCAAAAAGGGAAGAGTGTATTACTAGCAATTCTTTGTCTCACGCTCTCTGTCTCTTGCTCTCTCTTTCTTTTTTATTTAAGCTAAGAAGAATTTTGCATTTAACAAATACATGCATTTAACAAATACATATTTTACACTCTAGTTTCACAGTATTTCAAAGCAGTGGCAGTGTAGTAATGCGTCTTCTGTAAAGTCAAAACTTAGCATTGGAAGGAATGTTGCATCCCTTCTTCCAAGAATAATAAACCTTACTTGCATCATGCACCAGTGTATGTTTTGGCTATGAAAACAGTTATTTATATTTAAGTTGGAGCTAAGGAAACCTGTGGAAATCGGTGACATTACATACATAAGAAAAGGAGTGCACAGGAGTTCAAGGAATTGCGAGATCGGGCTCTGGGTTTTTTGGGGGTTATGTCCAGACGCTTAATAACACTACCCTGGCAACAACGTAAAGGAGAGTCTGTAACAGGTCTGAGACCTTTTTCTGTCCTGTTTGTTGTTGTTTTTATTTTTTGTTCTCTTTGGCATTTCCTCCCCCTTCTGATATATCACAAGAATTGTTTCAGTTAAAGAATATAAAGAAGAATGTCAAAAAAAGTAAGAAAACTCACAGAACAGGGGTTCCTAAAAACTTAAGGCTAGATTCACTCAATAATTCCAAGGTTTACTTCTTATCTGTGATTTCTAAGATGTGATAATGAATTTAGTAGAAATACTTGATTTTGAAACTAATCTAGCAATAGTCTTCTCTAACAATACATGTTCTGTAATAATTCAGTCTGTACATGCTGTGGATAGACACCTCGTGGATAGACAGTGTTCTAGTACAGACAGGAAACATTTTTGGGTAAGGTGAAACTGTATAGAAGCACTTTGCTCACAGCAATCGGAATTAACTTCTAAAGAACAAGAGGTGCTATTTAGCTCATATTTGCAAATTTCAATGTATTTTTTTCTCTTTTCTTCCTTCCTCCCTCTTTTTTTTCTACTTTAGGATAATACTTGTATTGGTTATAGCTCTATAATCTTGTTCTATGAAGTATTTTAATGTCAAGTAGCTGTAACTGATCTTCTAGAACTGATCAGTGGTGCTTCTGGACAGCCCAACAACAATCTCTGAGGCATGCAAACAGATGCAGTTGATGTAGGCATTTAATATCCATAGCATTTGCTGTCATTTTTAATTAAAAATTAAAATGTCCCTCTTTCATTAATGTGAACGTCACACACAACTTTAATAACTTTCAGTGTGCCACAGTTTGCTATGTAATAATAGAGAATTCATTGCTACTGGGGAAGAGAAAATGTGGAAGTGTTTTTCAGCTATCTTTATTTTCCCTATGTGAATCAGAGAGCTCCAGTGACTCAGAATGTGACTCTGATGACGACAGCAGCTGCTCTAGCAGTTCGGATTCTGAAGTTTTTGACGTCATTGCAGAAATTAAGCGTAAAAAAGCACACCCTGATCGTCTTCATGAAGAACTGTGGTACAACGATCCTGGGCAGGTATGGTGAGAGGAAAAAGTGCTGTATTTCTGAAAGTCAGATTCTTTCCTGGAGACATGAAATTCAGCATTATTGTCAAATATGCTGTATGACAGCTACTTCAATATTCATTTTCTCCCTTTTCTGTCTTGTCTTATTCTTCACTTTTGATTTCAAGCGTGTGCTTCACTTTTGATTTCAAGCGTGTGGCTCCTTCCAACTTATAAATCTTGGGGAATATTCAGCTGGAATCATGTCTGACAATGTTAGTAAAGCCTGAACTGCTAGCAGTGTACTGCTAATGCTGTCCTTTTTAGCCCTGAGATGAAGGTACACAGATGAATTCTGGGATGGGGAAAAGGCAGCGTGTGTATCTCCTTTACAGATTATTTACTTAAAAGCTCTCACTTCATAATGATAAATAATGCTTTAAATATGCTCTTAATGCTCCCAATTTCTTGTCTAATGGTTCTTTTGTAATTGCATAGAGATTATAGTTCTCATTAAATGTAATTGGTGAGCTCATTAAATGTTTTGAATGTATGCATTGTACAGAAGACTAATTTTTGCTTGCAAATTTGCCATCTTCATCTTTCTTACTTAAATATTTTATAGTCCATTCTAACTCTTTTTCAAGTGGCACCTTAGTAAATTTATTTTTCTGGCATTTTATGTGATGCATGAGTTTAGAATGCAGCAAATCATAATAGCAAGAGATACTGCAATACTTATGGCCACTGTGATAATTCAAAGGTCTGCTGAATCTTCTATTACCAACTCATATTTATACTTCTAGTAATAAAAATAATTTGAATCAGCATAGCTAGTTGCTTTTATTTCTATAGGAAAAAAAAATAGCAAACTGTTTAGCTATTTATTGAAAGAATGTGTGTTGCTCTTGGGCACATTTCAAAGTAATGTCCTAGTCCAGAATATTGGCTAAATAAAAATAAGTGAAATAACTGTGGGATGAATAGTTTCTGGAATGTATGGTTTCTGAGTTTCCTACTGAAAACCATTCTTTCCTACAAATGTTCCTGCAGTTTACTCCTCCTTATCTTTCCAAAAGGGGCTGAAATCAAATCATAGTTAGCTTGTCAATACTGTACTACCCCCCCCTTTTTTTTTTTTTTAGTGATCTATCCACAGGGTATATTTGAAGTGTTCCCATTACT
This sequence comes from Apteryx rowi, assembly GCF_003343035.1. Lineage (NCBI taxonomy): Eukaryota > Metazoa > Chordata > Aves > Apterygiformes > Apterygidae > Apteryx > Apteryx rowi. Next base: position 541,998 of record NW_020450842.1, on the reverse strand, counting down.
TCTCTAAAGTACCAAGTATAAAAGTATAATCTTCAAATGCTCTGCTTTACATACTTTGGGTGATACCCTGCTCACATTGCAGACAACTTAGGGACAGGATTTCTGTCAATGAACCAAGYGGAACTGCTTGAATGTGGAGATTTTGACATGTAGATATTTGCATGTGTATGTTTAGGGCCTGAAATTTTGTTGTAGGCAGATAGCATACTGTTTATACGTATAAGAAATGAAAAAGATATATATGATGGTAGAGCAGCACAATTCTGCTGATGCCATTTTCCCATCTTGTGCTTCTGAAAGAGTGATGAAATTCTAATGCCATTGGGCAGTTTTCTTTYGTTAGTCTACACTGTTTTCAGCTTTATTGGCTTGAGAACATCCACTTAATCTAAGCATGACAGGCTTTTAGAAGCATCAGCACTCCTGGCATTTAAACCAACATACTTTTCCAGACACAATCACTTACCATTTTTCAATAAAAACAGAATCCTATTTTGTTTTTGACAGATGAATGATGGACCACTGTGCAAGTGCAGCGCAAAAGCCCGACGAACAGGAATAAGACATGGCATTTATCCTGGCGAAGAGGTTACTAGTTCTAAGAATTGCATTTATGAATACAAACTTGCTGTGGTAGACTCGTCCTTGGGTTGCTGGGTTTTTTTCCTCACTTACAGGTTTAGTAAAAACTACTGTGCAATGTTAAATCAGTTAGTTGTGTAACTTCACATTTAAAATGCAGTACCTGTAATGAAATACACCTGGAAACCAGAGAAGACTTTCCTGAATTTTAGTTCTAGGTTTTTTAAAGTTTTTGAAACACAGTTACATTAATAAAAAAGAACATGTGGTCAAAGTTCTGTCRTTCTCAAGTGGGTGAGTATGTTATGAGGGCCCCCTTTGTGAAGGGAGTACTTTAAAAGCAAAAAGGAAAAGTGAGCAAATTAGTAATTTTGCTGCCGGCAGCAGCAGCAAGCTTGTCAGGAGGTGCTGTTGCCTYAGCACTAGAGCATGTCTGCACCTCAAACTGCCAAATGATTTATTAAGTTCTTTACAAATACGTGATTAAAAAAAATGACTCTGTCAGTCTCCTCCAACACTTTCTTATAATGATAATGCCTTTCCTTTGAAAAATGTTGTTGAAATAGTACTCGGTTGTTTTCCTTAGAAATATTAATTTGTACAGAGTATAAGCTGTGACCAGCATTGTTTCTGGAGATAGAAACAATGCTTGGACCACCTCAATTTTTTTTTGTTTTAAGAATAAAAAACTTATGTTGTGAAAACATTCAAGAGCATTAATGTGTAGGTTTTCCAATTTAGCAATGTAATTTTTCTTGAAGATTTTAATTTTTCAGTATGCCTTTTTACATATGTATACTAAAATGTGTTCTTTCATTTCTCTGCAGTTAAGAATTTGTGAGTGTTTCTATTATAAAAGATAAATTATTCCATTTCAGGAAAAATTGCTCTGGTCTGAAGTTTACAGTAAATCACTTCAGTCTTGGATCAGTTCCTCCCCACGTTGTTTCTAGCACTTTTCTTGCAGAGAAGTAGGGAGAGATTTTTAACAGGAGAAAACCATGCCACATCAAACCTGCTGCATGAAGGCAGCTGCTCCCTGAAGCAAGTCCAGCTGGGAGTTTGAGGCATCTGAAAATCTCCTAGGATATACAAGTTTTTGCAGCGTCCTGTAGATAATCCTGCCTGGCTTTAAACTAGCTGGTTCCTGATTGTCTTGTCACAGCAACGAGAACCCCAGTTTGGGGCTGAACAGCCAGAGTAGTTACCCTGCTTGCTGGGAGGGTTTTGCAGACTGTGTGGAGCTGYGTAAGGCTGCAGCTCGCTTGCCATCGCAGCCAGGCCTGCCTCTGTAACGCTGCCTCGGGCAGCGCCCCTCGGCCGCGGTGATTTTCTGTGCAGGCGGGCATGTTCTGAGCCTCTGAGCTGTGGTGGAGCAGGCACGGAGCACACGGGGAGGCTGCCCTGCTCTAGCTGCTGAGCATGTTCAGGCCTTTAAACTGGAGTGGCCTGGGTGGACCGGCCAGCCGGCCAGTGCATCCCGCAGGCAGAGCGGGGCCTCGGGGGCTCCTCCCAAGCCCTTCTCCACAGGCCTCAGGTTTTGCCCACGCCYGACTCAGCTGATGCTTGTCCGTCTTGATAACGTACTTTGAGATCTTCTGATGCAAGGTCTGAGTTTAATTTTTGTAAGTTTGTTTTTTTGTTTTTTTTTAATCAGTTCCCTGAAATAAACTTATATAAAAGAAGAGGAAAGTAGGCTGGTATGTAAATGACTGACTGCTATGTGTAAGAAAGATGGAAAGTCAAATGGAAAATAAAGAAATTATAGCTATGTTTTTTGCCTTTTTTTTGCCTTTGAATAGCTTTAAAAATACTTCTGAAAGTGAAAACGTGGAGAAGGCCCCCTTCCTTCTTCCCAGAATACTTAATTATGACTACCTGTTTTATTTAATTTTTCCTAGTGCATATTTCAGGGCTATTAGAAATGCTTTATTCTGCCTTTTTGTCTAAATTTGCCTTGACTTTCCACATAATTCTGCTTATCTCTTTCTTTAAGCCCATTAAACCATGTCGCCCCATGACCAACAATGCTGGAAGACTATACCACTATCGAATTACAGTGTCACCTCCCACAAACTTCCTAGTAAGTACTTTATAAGTAATTCTAACTAGGGCGCTAATTTTATTTTCAGTGGTGGAAGTAGTACTGCTTCTTGTTCACTCTGTGGTGATTTTATTTGCTTTTTCAGACAGACAGACCTACTGTTATTGAATATGATGACCATGAATATATCTTTGAAGGGTTCTCCATGTTTGCGCATGCCCCATTAACAAACGTAAGTATGTTCATTACTTTATACATGGGATTTGTCTGAAAGGAAAGCTGTTTCTGTCCTGAAATAACACTTCTGTACAGCAGCAATACATGTGTGTTACAAGCATCATTCCAGCATGGGGAGCAGAGGAAAGACATTTGTGCTAATGAGTCTCAGGTTTTGTCATGACTAATTGGGGTAAGCGTTGCCTTCAAACTGTGACTGAGGCTGTGATGTGCATCAAAGTAGTGTTCTTACATGTTTMACAGTTTGAAAGTGGAATAATCCATGGAATAACTTGTTAAAGCTGTTAATTGGATTTATATTGGATGAGCAAGTTTGTTAATTTGAAAAAGTTTGTAAAAAAGTGAAAAAAGTCTCATTATTTATTTATTTATTTGGTGGCAAATTGGGACTGGACTTGTTCAGAGTTCCAGCTCTAAGGGGATTTTTCTTTTCCAAAAAGTTATCTAGATGTATCCACTGCTTTCTAACATCTGCTCAGCTTATTCAGGAACTGGGCATGTTATGATTTTTATTAAAAATTGTAAGTATTTAAAGTGAATTACCTGGTTGCTTCAAAAGCAAATCTAACAGAAATAATGGGCATGTTTGGTACCTGACCATCCTGCTTTTCCAGTGTAGAGTGTTTTAGTAATATCTAATGAAAAATATGAAATAGTGCATTTGAAGATTATCTTGGTATTTCAAGAACTCTCTTTTCAAATGCTTTAGGGTACCATCTGTCTCCTTGTTTTTATACCTGCTGTTAAGAACACCACCAATGCCAAGAGTGGCTCTCAGTGCAGGACTGGGACCTAAGAATTCTGGAATTGAGAGGCACTGAGAAGAAAGTATTTTATTTTCCTCTCAGTTTGCTTACATAATATATATTGACAACCCTTGACTTTTGGTGAGCAGGGGAAGGGACTGCATCTGGTCTCTTGTTGACGCAAAGTCAGGAAGAGCACAGAGTTCAGCCASTCGGGTTGCAATGTGAAGCACTCCTGCCCTGTGGTGGTAACTCATCTTGAGGGTTCAAGGCATGTTTGGCCCGAGGCATTAGATTTTCACTTTGCAAAAAGCGAAAAGGAAAAGTTGTGGTTTTTTTCCCCATTAAAAGGATATAGAGACTACCTTGTCTTTATCACTTTATGTCTGCTCTAAGATAGGAAGGCAGAGTTGTGGAAATCTTTTCTATACAAACAAAAGAGATCTCTTCTGGTCTGACATGAGTAGTTACGGAAGACATTCAGCTGACTCTTTCTGTAATGTGCATGTGTTGCGGCTACAAAACTTTCAAAATGTCATTGTAATTTCTCCTTCCCAATAGGRGAAGATTTTCAGCAGCAAATGATTACTGTCTTACAGACCTTTGAACACAAAGCAGTACCATGTCATCAGTTTCTGTTACTAACAACGTCCTAGGCATAAAGCYCTTTGAAAAGAGAGTGTTTTGCTGTCCTGAGAACATTTTTGGCAACATGAAAACTGTTATTTGAGAGACATTATGGAACATATTTGATAAAAGAGAGGTGGCTAAGGGTAGCAAAAATAGAGATCTGAACGTTAACATCTTTGAATGAACCAAGTTTGTGTAATTTGAAGTCTTAGCTTGCACACTGTTGGAGGTCTCTATCGCTATTATTATTATTTTTCAGTAATAATTGAGCTGGTCAGATATTAGGTGAAATGGTTTGTATAGTCACAAGAGAAATACTATTTTCATAATGTAACTACCAAAGCAATTTTATAGTACAGAGTGTTTCTTTACTGTGTATTTGGTTCTGTAGGTGGTATTAATTCATGGATGTAGTCACCTCTGAAGCATTCATTTTCTACTTGTTACAAAGAAAAATACTCTAGACAATCAAATTCCTGAATCAGAATATCTGGTCTTGGTTGAACTTGCGCATTAGAACATAAATAAGCACTCCCTGATTTTTTTTTTTTTTTAAGCATCGCTAGTTTAAATGTGACAATTTTTCCTTTTCTCAAATTCTATATGAGACATCTTACTGTCAGGGTTTTTTTTGTTTGTTTGTTTTGGCAACGTTTAGTATTAGAAAGGTTTTTATCAAATCCCAGGAAATGCAATTTGTCCTTGTGTTTGTTTGTTTTTGGTTTAGCTCTTTAACCTCTAGTTTATCTTAATACAAGGGTATAAGTAGCAGGTTGGAGAAGAATGACCACAGCAGTTGCTGATGGAATCATGCCATCAGCAGCTGTATGTAGGCAAAATAGCCAGATGTTTATTTAACAGTGGGCTGCAAGAAGATGTGAGGAAAATATTGTGCCTCTGCTGAGTCCATGGATTTCGCTGTATCTCCAGTACTATTCAAATCTTTTTGTGTGCATATTGATGCAAAATAAAAGCCTTGGGTTGCTTCAGTTTCACAGGTCATTGAGTTGTTTTGAGATTGTCTCTTATGTTTGCAAGGGCAGTAAGTAGTAAAACTGGCTAACAGTTACGGAGTTGTAAACATGTAGGGTGGGATTTAGTCATGTCTGTAGTCTTTTAGAAATTTAGCTTTGCTGCTTAAAAAAAAATTCCATTAAAAAAAAAAAAGAAAAATGCTTCAAAAGTCCATGGACTTTGCAAGCATGAGTAACGAAAAATGAATTAAATGTTTGTCTTACCAGTTAGTAGAATGAATTTTTAAGAATATTTATTGGATAAAATTTGTGTAAACCTGTAAAGCTATCCTGAAAGTTCCTATGTTCCATTTCCATCATTTAAAGCTATATTTTAGGACAGTATAGCTAATACAATTGGTAGTGTGCTAAAAACACTTTGCCTGCAGGTCGCTGAACCAATCTGGCATGTTGTATCATCAACAATAAATTTACCTATAACTATACATTTTCAAAGTGAGAGAAGATATGAGTTTATTGAGCTTTGCTTTTTCTAATCAAAACTTCATATCCAGTAGATGGCATTATTTAATCATTCTTTACCGTCCCTCCTATCAGCCCTGTGTTATTGCAGAGGTGGAGATTAGACTTCCCTTACACTTGCACTTGCGYTCCTGTCTTTTGCATGATCTCATTGTGCAACTGTTTTAGTAAGTGCCCTCTTGATCAGACAGTAATAGCTTTGCGTGCAAAACTATATTAACTATACAGTTGACACTGCATCGCTTTTCATGCTGAACCTCTATTTTTCCTTCCAGATTCCTTTATGTAAAGTAATCAGATTTAACATTGACTACACAATTCATTTCATTGAGGAGATGATGCCTGAGGTAAGGAGGATAATTAGTCAAAAGTCAGAGTGGGTTGTGAGTTGTTGATGTGCTTAATGGATTAAACTCCACAGAATCCTATCTCGAGAAGTCTGTAAGAGACAGGCTGCAGCCTGAGTGAATGGCTGAAAGGGAATTTGCACTCACAGGTACTAGCATAAATTCATCTACCTAGGATATCATATGTTACAATCAAATGCTAAGAACTGCTCATACCCATAGCTTCTTTTCAGTTTAAGCTGTATACCATACGTGTCACCTGTTCTATCTGTGAGCTGTTAGTCATTATCTTTCTTTTACAGATTTAAAAAAAAAAAAAAAAAAAAAGGCATGCGGAGGTGCTGATTTGCAAGGACCACATAAGTCAATGGCAGAGCTGAAACACTAAAGTTGAGTGTGAAGCTCTAAAGATCTCTTACTAGTAGTTAATATAAGCTGATGCCAAAACAAATTTCCTGTGGATACAAACAAAGCAAATTCAGTTCATAATCTGTTTTTTATTACAAACCAGTCTCTGGTGAAGCCAGTTTGTGAAATAAATTGCTGGAGTGGAACAGCATGTGTGAGTACAGAAATACCCCTGCATATTAACTACAAAGATAGGATCAGTGTATAATTTAGTCACATATATTTACATTTTTTTCTAATTCTCTCTCTTTGTGGTGCTCAGCAGCAAATTTATCTAAATGTATGCAAGAGCCCTAAAATTCCCCAACAAGATAAATGTGATCAGTGCAATTCACTTCTTGTTATTGAATATGCTGTGTTGTCTCCAAATCTTTCTCTAAAATAATAAATGGCCACTAAGCAAAATAGGAAATGTGACATTTTTTTTGGATACCTGGTCCTTTATCTGTGGCTATAGCACTACTTGCAAACCCTATTTACTAGTGCGTTCTTGTGAAAGAGATTCTGTTGTTGAGTTTGGAACTTATGGACAGTTTTATATACATACAATTTATATCTAACTGTCCTGGTTTTGTTTCTTCAGGAAGGCTTTTTAAAGGAAAAGTTCCTTCATTTATGATTGAAAGCTGTGTACTTTGGAGTAGCTGCTTTCCCACTTGATGAAAAACTTTTTTTTTTTCTTTTCTTTTTTTTTCCTGTGCTGGCTCCTAAGGTCATAGTCCTCAGTTTGCGATGTACCAATTTGTTGCTGAGAAAGGTGACTGTGATATCACAGATGGTGACTTGTAAGTTCTTAGCACGAACATTTAGGAAAAAGATCCTGTGAGAAAGATCCTTCTTAGAAGCATATCACCTCCTTAGCTTACTCGGTTGAAAGGGTTTTGGTGCTGGTAAATTATCTCATAGCCTCAATAATTTTGACCTGCAGTGTGGATTTGGACATTTGATAAAGATTCCTCACTATGTATTGACAATGCTTTCTGAAGAGGCCACTGTGTTACATTGGATGACTTACAGATACATCAATACTGTTTCCAAAGTCCAATGTCTAGAGGTTGGCAAATAATGAAGAGACTGTTTTTCTCAATATATTTAACCAACTTTGAGTGGCATTATTTGTATTGCAGTATTATATAATTATAATCCTGTCTTAATTTTTTTCACCAGAATTTTTGTGTGAGAGGTCTTGAGCTGTTTTCTTCTTATCTATTCAAAGATATTTTGGAGCTCTATGACTGGAATCTTAAAGGTAACTATTTTACTTAAAAAAGGAACCCATACACAGAAATAGGTAATCACAGCTTTGGTAAATAGACCTCTATTTTGTAATATTTTTTGTTTAAAAAAATAAATAGGGCTCAGAATAACAAAGTCCAATGCTGTTTTAAGTGAGAGGGACACATCGAAGTTTCTTCGTGAAGAAGGTGAAATTATCAAAGTTCATTAATGTGGGTTACAGCAATAAAAATGCACAAATTTGGCATTGTGTTCTCACACATAAACTAAATTTCTTCCTTAATCCAAAATCRCTCTTTTCAATTGAACAGTAAATATTATTGTTTAATATTGCCCAGTATTATGTGCAAGATATTTTGTAGGTCAGGGTGTCCTCTTTGTTTTGACACGCTTACAAACAAATTGCTCATATAGTCACACACACAGAATCACACAGAATGGTTGAGGTTGGAAGGGACCTCTGGATATTATCTCATCCAACCCGCCTGCTCAAGCAGGATCACCTACAGCACGTTGCCAAGGATGCTGTCCAGACAGCTTTTGAATATCTCCAAGGATGAAGACTCCGCAGCCTCTCTGGGCAACCTGTTCCAGTGCTCAGTCACCTTCACCATAAAGAAGTTTTTCCTCATATTCAGGTAGAGCTTCCTGTGTTTCAGTTTGTGCCCATTGCTTCTCGTCCTATCGCTGGGCACCACTGAGAAGAGTCTGGCCCCATCCTCTTGACACCCTCCCTTCAGATACTTATACACCTTGATAATATCCCCCCTCAGTCTTCTCTTCTCCAGACTAAACAGTCCCAGCTCTTTCAGCCTTTCTTCATACAAGAGATGCTCCTGTCCCTTCATTATCTTAGTAGCCCTTTGCTGGACTCTCTCCAGTAGCTCCATGTCTCTCTTGTATTGGGGAGCCCAGAAGTGGACACAGTAATCCAGATGCGGCCTCCCCAGGGCTGAGTAGAGGGGGAGGATCACCTCCCTCGACCTGCTGGCTCTGCCTAATGAAGCCCAGGAGACCATTGGCCTTCTTAGCCACAAGGGCACATTGCTGCCTCATGGT
>NW_020450842.1:485361-532204 GCF_003343035.1 Apteryx rowi | reverse complement strand
ACTGAAGCAAAGGCAGCATTCAGTAGTTCTGCCTTCTCTGTATCCTTTGTCACCAGGGTCCCTGCCCTGTTCAGTTGTATTTCTCTACAGTCAACTTAAGAAAGTGTCATATAGACACCATACAGGGGTAAGTTATGATTATAGCTGAATGTTTACAACTTGGCAAAATGAAAATATATCTTCCTGGGAAGACTGTAACAAAGGAGAATTTTAAAGATGAGCCTTTCCTTGGTCTAAGAGAAAACCAAGAAAATTTCAAAGGAATTTCTTTTCAGAATCTGTAGGTGTGTTTTGGTATCTTAACTTTGTCTATGGAGATGTGTTTTGTACTTGTTAAACAGAAGAGCATACAAGTGTCATATATTTTGTGTAGCTTTCTTTGATTTGATACTAAATGTATTCTAGTGTTAATTTTGTTTCATATCACTGGGTTTTTTTGCACTTTCTTTTTTATACCAGTTACATACTGTTTTGATTTTTGTTTTCATACAAAGCTTTGGGTAATGAAATCAGAAAGGAAAAACACAAAGTAGCACTGGGGACGTTTCACTGTTATCTCTGTTCATTATTATAACAAAAAGCTGTTAATTGGGAGAGATTAATCAAAATACCAGTGTTTGTGCTTATGTCTATATTTATGTTCTAGTCAGACTTTTAAGTGCATTGATTATATAAACAGATTTTTTTCTTTTCTCTATCACCCTTTTAAATAGAACTGTGTTTTTGTTTGATTTTTTTTTTTTTTTGAGGCTATTTCAGTTTCCTTTGAAATTGTCCATGTGGAAGCTCTCATTAGAAGCTGTTACTCTATTCCTTTCTGCGTTGCATTTTGCCACTTTTCTGTCTGAAACTTAAGCCTTATAAAATTTATCACTCTACTGATTTTATCTTGGGCAGGGTTTCTGTCTTTTTTTTTCCCCCCATTCTTTTGCAAATACATTGCTGTTCCTAAATTTTCTGTAATTTTTTGTATTCAAGGTCCTTCGCTTGAAAACGATTCTACTTGCTGTCCCAGATTTCATTTCATGCCGCGATTTGTGAGATTTCTTCCAGGTAATGATTGTATTATGTAGCTTTATGAAAATGACAACTTAATAAAAGAAAAAGCTTATTCAGTCGGTGTAGCAGTATGGTGATTCCATCTGAATTCCTAAAACACTCCCTCATATAATGACTGTTTTGCTTAGAACTGCGAGAAGTAGGGTGTGGATAGGCAGGCCAGTTCTTGGGCCAGCTGGTCTGTCATGTGGCTTTTGCAGGCAGTGATGGGTCATTCTTGCCCTGTCCTGCAGTGGAGCTGTGGCATTTGAGGAGTGTCATTTTCTGCTGTCACATATGAAACAGTGAGTTTCATGTCCCCACCGCTCTTCGAGGTGCGTGTCGTGATTATATTAAGATTTTTCGATACGCAGTTTTGAGGGTCAGCACCCCTGAGCGCAAGTTGTTCTGATTGTTAATTTTTTTATCTTAATGTAAGCTTAGACATTGTAGCACACAGTGAAAGATAGAAAAGCACCATTTCAGTGCTATTCAACCCTAGCCTACCAGCCAAGGACAAGCTTCAATGTGAAGAGTTATGCTCATTTTGAGCGATCAGCTTATACAGGCATTTAACACATCCTAAGATACTAAGACAGACTTTCAGTTGATATAAATGTCAATGGCTCCACTGAAAATGTGTCCTGCTGAAGTCCTGCCGGTGATTGTTCCAAAGGGTTGGGTGTGCAGGAGGATGTGTTCAGCTGTTGGACTGAGGGCGCAGCTGAGATGCAGTGCAAATCTTCATCAAGAGGACTGTGGCCTGGAGATTCTCTCTGCTCTGGGCTTTGAAACTTAGTTGGAATATTAATTATAGCCGTAGCTAAATGAGGTTTGGCTAGCTACTGTGGAGAGTACCGATGGCTAGATGACTATATTTCTAATTGTTGTTCCTGGATTCGCAACACTATTCAATCAGAAGCAGAGCTCTGAGGCTTGTTAGCAAACATTGATTCAGTTCTGCTGAAGCAATTTACAWAATAAGCCATCAAGCCACATGTGGCTGATTAACTTGACCTCGTCACAAAATGAAAACAAGTTTGACCTGCGTGGATTGTGTAGCTTGAGGGTGTTTTCCTGTTGGTTTGGGGTTTTTATGTTCTGATTTGTTTTTTTTTAGTTTAGAAGTCAGCTCTTTCTGCACTGTTGGATTGCTTATTGATGGGGGAGATAAGTCTCTGTCCTTGTACTCCTATGTGCTTCCTATTTGAGGTTCCCAGCCCTCTAGCTCTTAGCAAAAATGGCTTTTTCTTGTTGTTTCTCCATGTTCTCTTTAGCATCTTTATGATAAATACTTTTTAAACGAAGTTTGCGGTTTAGATAATTTATTTTCTGAGATGTCCATAGAGATTATTAATTTCCAGAGAGTGGAAATCTATTTCCTTCAGGTATGTTTACAGAAGATTATTTATCTGTATTTTTTTCAAAGAAGATATATTAGTGCAACAGAAGCCCACACATCCATCAAGTGCCTCCTTAAAGATGGAAATGAATTCCTGATTTCCCATCCCCTCTACTTTTCTTTCTTATTTTTCTCACATAGTCTAAAGAAACCCAGCTTCGTGATGTCAGAATTTCTGTGTGGGTTACTTACAGGCGCGGACATTGGGGTAGCTCTGAGCTTTGAGCTAATTGTATCAGGTTTGCTGAGTACCAAAGATACAGAGCACACAGAATAGTTGCCTTATTGTTTCCCTCCTTCCCTCCTCCCCCTCCTTGGCTTTTTATGATGATCAATATATTGGAGCGTAAGAGACTAGAGAAAACCGTTGGATTTCACAGATGCAGTGTGTTTTGACCCAGGCAAGGTCAGGTCTCTGAACTACTGTTTAGCACAACTGTCTATAGCAACCTGTCCTCTCCTGGCAGTCTTGAGTAAGTAACTTTACACGTACTTTTTTATTGGTTGCTGGACATGGACTCTCTCTTGCTGAACGATATAAACTAGTAGTTGGCAAAAGTGCCAACAAAAATCTTCTAAACTTGAGTGTCTCTTTAATTCTAAGATTAACTTTCCAATTTTAAAAACTGTTTTGCTCTTCAAGTGACCAGTATGGCTCGCTCTCTGCCTCTATAGATTTTCAGAAGTATTTTCTCTCTCAATTCTTGTTTGGAATATATTTTCCTTGTTTTAGATTTCCCCCTTGGAATTTAAATCACGCTAATTGTTCTAAGTGGTTGCTAGACCAACTTATATCGTTCCTCTTCATCTTTTCTATACTGTAGTGCTGTAATCCCAAATAGAGTAGGAGAAGTGCATATCCCTTCATGTACGTTGCAGAGGAGATCATCTTAAGCAGCGCTGCTGTGATGCAGCAGTTCAAAGAGGCTTTTTATATGTGCCTAATACCACATTCCCTGTGTTGTGTATTCTTCCCCAGTATCGTTTTTAGGCTTTACCTATGTTTTTTTTCTCGATTCTTTTTTGTGTGTGTAGTGATAGGGAGAGTATACTCAGTGGCAGGACCAGATTGCTTCTGCTCCCTAGGGAAGGGAAATCAATGTTTGTGCTTCTGTGGACATGAATCTTGAAGATGCCTCCAATGTCTATGGATTAAGTYCCTTTTACTTAAGGAGGACGTCTGAGAGGTTTGTGTCAAAATTAAAGTGCCATAGTAGCATGTCTGTCTCATATGAGCTGACATACTGAATTTGAGTAGTCAGTGTCTTCTGAGTGGTGGTCTGTCAAGACCATCACTCATTCATCTTTGCTGTATTCGTCTTTGAATCTGTAACTGGCTGCCTGGAGCTAGTAGGGTGTTTATTATACCRTTTTCCTTCACAACAAGCAGCCTTTGCTGTGCGTGTTTCCTGGGGTCTCAGAAGTATTTAGCAGTCTTCATATGTGCTTCCTTGATTTAGTGACAGAAGAGGGCATGAGACTCTTTAGTCTTCGTTKCTGCAGGTACAGCGTATAAGCACTACAAATGAGTTTAAAATGCAGAGATAACTTACTGCATTCACCCAGAAGTGTCCCGTAAAATTTTTGAGTGTTCCTTAAAAAAGCCACATAAATGCCTAAAAGGCTTTTTAACTATTCTTGTAAAAGGAGTGATAAAAGTGTGAAAAGGAAGACATAACGGACAGTGTAACTTATTGTTCTGCCTGCTCGTTTTAAAATTATTCAGGCAAGTTGGAAACTTCAGCTTTGCAGTATGATGAAACTGTTATTTTTGCTACCATTACCATTATTGCTTCCAGTTTATCAAAGAAGTGTTTATGCGTGTGCACTATTCATCAGTAAAACATTTGCCTTTTTATTTGTCAAGTCGCTTAAGCATTTTGCATTTTATTTCGCTCATCTGAATATTTTATTTGTTTTGCTTATTTTCTCTTTTGCTAATACTTTAGGAGCAAATATCTGAAATGTGATTTTATTTTTTTTTCTTCTTCTTTTTTTTTTTAAGATGGAGGGAAAGAAGTCCTGTCAATGCATCAGATTCTTCTCTATTTGTTACGATGCAATAAAGCTCTGGTGCCTGAAGAGGAGATTGCCAACATGCTTCAGTGGGAAGAACTGGAATGGCAGAAATACGCAGAGGAATGCAAAGGGATGATCGTTACCAGCCCTGGCATGGTAGAGCAAATAATTCTGATTTATGAACAGTCCAATGACCCATGCATGTCTTGTTTCAGAGAGTCTCCTATGGGCTGAATTGTAAGTGGAAAAGATGACCAATGACAGTTGCAGTTTGCAATAGGGAAAGTGAATTGACTGGTTCCAACCTTGGCAAGATTTGCACCTTCTGCTGCCTTACTGAAGGAAAGGTTTTCAGATGAGCACTGTTTCAATGTCCACATGAAACGGAATAGCTATATTTTAATTATGTGAAACCTTAGTTTGCCCCTCTGCTTTCGTATTTTTTTGTGACAGTCTTTATCTGCATGATCACATTCTGTTTTCTGTGATGCAGGTTCAGAGAATTAGTAATTATTTTCACTTTTCTTTCATCTTCCTCTTTTGAACCCCAGCTCTATTTAATCTGCTCTACCCAGATTCTGCCCTGAATAAGTAAAAGATCTTTTCTGCCTATGTGTTTTTTCACTTGTTCCTGTGCTGCTCTCACTCATACCAAAGAATTTCATGTGCATTAATAAATGCATTCATTAATTTTCAGTGCCAAACTTGAAACCCGTATGGCCTTATTATTTTTGGAACAGTTAGTATTTTAAAGCATATGTTCTTAGAACACAGCTCCTTTCCACTCCAGTATTTATGCAAATTTAATCAATTTTTCTGAATGTCACACTCTAGAAATGAGCACAAGAATAAATGGTATCCACTAAGAACTGCAGGGTTTTGTTTATGTGATTTGGTCAGGATCACAAAGATGGCATCTCGGTAGTAGAGGCATATTTTGGACTTCATATTATAGACTGCCATCCAGCTTTCTCAGTTGTAAGACTTTTCTTTCTGACTTCATTTTCCTTCCTTGCTCATTGCACAATCTCTCAACTCTCCTGCAGATCTGTAACTTAGAATCATTCCTAAAGGGAAATATAGTTTGCTCACTGAAAAACCTGTCTCCAAATTGCAGCCAGGGTAACTGCCTAGATATATTTTTCAAGCCCTTGTTTTTAACTATGGCAGCATTACATTTAGTAAATTACTTTATAAGCTAATCAGAACTTGCCAGGCTAATTTTTTTTTTTTTTCCTTGATTTCATTCTAAGTATTTTCCTTCTGGATGAAGCTTTCTGCACCAAAAGGGAAAATAAACCTATCTCTGGGAACACCAATACATGGGAACTCTCAGTATGGAAAACTTTCCTTGAGGTGGTTAAAACTGAGTGTTAAATCAGAGTTTCATAACAGAAATTGTTAGACAGTCTTAACTGCCTAGCTTAACGTTCCCTATGGCCTCCATGGAGTCCCATACAAGGCACAAGGTAGTGTACCGGTTATCAGCATCCAGATGATATACACTGACATAGCTTTACTGGTTTTGCTGAAGCTATGCTGATTTCTGCCACTAAAAACGTGGTCTTTTTTGTTATTTTTRTATATCTTAGCATATATGCTCCTTTTTTACGTGACTGAAAGGCCTGTAAATGTCTTTATGCACAAAGCAATGCAGTTTGTGACTGCTAGTGTTAATTGTGGGATTTTGTGTGATTTTTACCAAACTTAGCATTCTACAATACAAAATTTTTAGAGATGTGTGTGGATATAAAAATATATAAGCGTAAAAGAAATTTGCAGCACTTTGAAAAATGGTCATGTTATAATGCYGTCCTTAGAGGATGTTTTTTCTCTCAAGAAGGTTGTAATGATTTTTTTTTTTTTATAGTCTATGGATTTTTTCAGTTGATTGCAGCATGTTTTGTTGAGTATAAAAGTAAGTGAGAAATAGAGTATGAAAGTATTTTCTGTGCATTTTACCACATGTTATAAGATGAAACAGTTCTATTATAGAGACAGTGTGAAACTGTTCTGTAAGATGACAGCTCTTCAATTCAATTTATCTACTTGACACAATGAAGTAAAACACTAAATTTTATTTTGCTGCTTTCCTCCGCAATACCACTTCAAAAATAATTCCTTCTGAGAACAGATCCAGTTTTTCTATATGTATTGCATTATTTTAAAATGTGAGGTGTACATATACAGAATGGAGAAAGGAAAAAATAGACAGGCATATAAATCTCATTTACTTAAACAACTAACAATAGTTCAACATTATTTAAAATAGTTTAATATGTTCATGGTATTCTGTTAGTTCTCTGAAACTTTGTTTTGGAACAGATTTAAAGGTTAACAGATTTTAATCTTTTTTTAATATGTCACTCTTTCTAAAATGCTGCTGCTTTTTCTATTAGTACATATATAGATAGATAGATATATACACACACACATATATATACAGGCACACACACATGTATATTCATATATTTTAACACACTTTTGTACTACATCCRCATGCAGTCCCACTGTGCCTTCTTTTATGAGCAAAGCCTTGACTGATGAGATTTGGAGTAGGAAACAAAGATACTGGGCCTCCGCTCCATTAGAATTTCCTTGTTCTGGGTGAGATGTTAAAAGCAAGATTCTGATAGTTTGCGCTTGTTAGATGATCTCTCACAGCACTTTTAAAAGAAGAGAGGGATAAAAATCTGAAAGAATAGCATTTAATTTGTTTGTATCCTCTCTGCTGGTACATAGTTTATACTGTATGTTTGTGTATGATGCTATCTAGGCTCAATTTCATTCATTTACTCATTTAACCTTCAGAAACACCACAGAGATGAAGCTTGTCTTCACTGTACTAAAAACTAAAGCATAGCATAGTTGAACCTCTCTCATAACCTTCAGCRAATGAACAACTGTGATAAATCTTTAACAAGGAGATCTTTTGTCCTGCTTCTTGTTAAGCATTTGTTAAGAGCTGCGTAACAGAAGGACAAAACACAAAGGCAGTGCCATCTAAATAAACAAAAAGGGTCTAGTTTTAAGTGACGCTGAGCCCCCCCACATTTCGCACAGACCTTGCTAGGTGTATTGAAGGCTCCTCTCCATTTCCCACTTTTGAGGTTCAGATTACTTCTATTTAGGTGTCTAAAATGTGGAGCATTTGAATAGAAAAATGTTGGTTGTATTTCTTTAATATATTGATTGTAATCAATATATGGAGGGTAATGATTGTTTTATATCCTGTTAATCAGATTTTACCTTCTTTGTTCTCAGAGGGATTGTTGTTGCATAGCAAGGCAGGCTTGTGTGTGTGTGTGTATTTTTTCTTTTTTTTAAATCAGGTGTAAAAATTTCTTCATTTCTAATGTTAAGGGATGGGAGAAACAGCAAATGACTTCTGTGAAGATAATAAAAACTTCAAGTTTTGGCTTTGTGCAAAAACCACGAAAACAGATGAACTTAAGTTTTCCTGACTTTAAGTTCTGGTTTAGAGAACAACATCCTGTCTGCTGCAGATTCTCCCCATGTTTTTTATTAGAATTTGCTGTCCCATTCCTTTTTTATGGGAAGCACTGTGTGGAAAAAACTATTCTTTTTTTCCACTAGCTTGCATGAGCAAACTGAATCTTGGATTATTCTTTAATCAGTTGGGTAGATGAAACTTTATCTTTTGTCACCCTGTCAAAAGGGAAGTTGATAAGCCTTTTTCCCCTTTGAAAATATTTCTCTATCTGAAAAGTCAAAGTTTTAGATAAGTTTTTCAACAGTAGATGAGTAGTTTGGCCACCTGAGGAGGTTTACCTTTCCTTCCAAAATTGGCTTCATTTATCCATGCAGAAAATTATTTCTGTAAACARTTCTACAAAGGTGATTTGAAGGATTAAAGCTTTGCTCTTGACATGGTTTGTGTTGTTTTGTTAGAAGAATGGTGAGAGCCATTTCTTAGGGTTCTGTAAGAAATTCTGAAACTCATCTTTGAGAAATTTTCAATGCTGAATTGACAGTTTTGAGGTGCAGGTAACCAAAAGTAATGCCCTTTTTCTGAAACTTTAGAGAAGCAGAAAACATTGGCTTCATCCAGCTGATTGCACGGTGAGGAGTAAGCAGGTACATAACAAAGCAGCTTGCAAGGTAATGGAGAAAATATTTGCTTGGAGACAAACTGTGCACCTTCAACCGAGTTTTTAAAYATGTTCAGTAAGCAAACAAGAACTCTGCTAGCAGCAGGTCTTCGGCAGTGATGTGTAATTACTCTTTTCTGCATTTTTAGAGGTGAAGTGAAAGTTGCCTCCTTCTACACTGTCCTTTTAACTATAAAAAGAACTTTTGTTTTGAAGTATAAAAAGAACAAAARTCTTCCTCATTATACAAGACTGTATTCCTCCTTATGCACATCAGCCTAGGAGCCTTTTCTAAGGTGGCACAACAGGTTTAATGCCATTTAGTCTGTGTGATTGAATGGGTCTAATAAGGGCTTCACTTACGATGGAAATCGGGAACAGAACTAAAATTAGAGAGGTAACCTGATCCTAGTGAACCACTCGGATATGTGGGAGCTTGAGTGCCAGAATGCTACTCCTGATTTTATTTCCAGTGTGATGTTTGATCAAGGGAAAGCTGCTTTAAGTTCTCAGAAAAAAGCAAACCACAAATTTCCTGACATGTAAAATGAAAATAAAAAGACTGACTTTTTTTGCTGAGAAAGCCAGATCAATTAACTTTGATCCAGTCATTGCTATTTGCCAAATATTAATATAGTATAAGTGATAAGTTTTATGTTTATTTTATTAAGCTTGGAGTTTTGCTGCTGCTTGGTTTCTGGACAGTATGGGCTAGAGACAATACATTTTCCATGGAACTGCTGTTAATTAGGTGAATTTTGTTTTCCTCCTAGAAACCCAGCTCAGTTCGTATTGACCAACTGGACCGCGAGCAGTTCAATCCTGATGTAATTACTTTCCCCATTATTGTCCACTTTGGGATACGACCTGCTCAACTCAGTTATGCTGGAGATCCTCAGTAAGATGCTTTTCCTTCAATCTTTTGTTCGGAAACTCATTACTGTTGTCATTTGTGGCTTACACAGGGCTTGTGTATGTGCTTATTGAGTCTGATGAAAAGCTTAGTGCTTGTGGCTTTTGTAAATTAGAGAATATGAGGTATAATTTCTTTTACTGGTTAAATTCAGGATTTTCCTTTGTAAACTTCAGTTTTCTGAAGTGAATATGCACACACAAACAATATTAAATTTCTCTACCTGAGAATAGCTCTTCTAGGTCAAACTAGAGATTCTTCTAGCTCCATGTTGTTTCTCTCAGTGACCAGCGATGGATTTTTAAGAGGAGAATGGTATAACAGGTAAGGCAAAAAAAACACTTCCCCAGACTCCAGAGCTCTGTAGCATGTGGACTTCAGATCTAGAGGATTTATTACGTCATTTTATTTAACTGCCATGAATGGACCTTTCTTCCCTGAATTTCTCAAATCACTGTTTGAACCTATTTATGCTACTGACAGTCAGAAGATTGCAGATAATCACTTCCCCATAACTATTGTGCATTATATGAAAAGGAACTTTCATTTATTTCAGGGCTGCTACTTGATCATTTTATTAGGTGCTCTTCAGGTCTTATATCTAATCATGAATAATATAGCCATTTCCTATTTGCTTTCTTCATGCCATTCATGCTTCTGTGCCCTCTGTCATATCCTTCTTAGTTGTTTCTTTTTATGACTTGAGGGACCAAGTCCATTTACTATCTCTTGCTTGGAAACTGTTCCATCACTGACACTTTTCTCTATACCTTTTCTGTCCTTATAGAGATGGGGAGGATGGGGAGGAACATAGGCAAGGAGTGGTGAGAGAACCAGAATTTCAGGCAGAAGAGAAGATACTGCTTCACCATGGATTTATATAGTGACATAATAGAGATTGTTGGGGGKTTTTGTTCATGAGTCCTTTTCCTAATAATTTCTGATATTTTCAGGGAGCTCTCCCAATGATTCAGAGGTCTCTTTTCTAAATGATAACAGAAATACACATCCCCTCTCTGTGCATGCATAATTAAGGGTGTTTTTTTTCCTCTTGCATTTTTCTCCAGWGTCATTTAATGACGTTGAATTTCATCTGCCGTTTTGTGGTCCAGTCACTCACGTGTTATTATAATGTTCTACAATTCTTTGCAGTGAATTTTCAATTTACTATCCTGAATAATTTTATATCATCAGCAAATTTTTACCTCGCTGTGGTTGTCAAGGATGTATGTAGGAGCTCTCTTTTTCATTTAGAGAAAACTGCACCTTCTTGGCCTGAAAGGCTTCAAACTCAGTGATACTGATTTTACTAAATTCTGCACACTTTCAGCCTCTCTGAATTACCTTTGATAGGTTAAGAATGGGGAAGAAGCTTGTATGTGAATTTAAATTTACATGTTAGTGGCAGGTAAGTTACAGGATTGGGAAATAGGAAAGGTGAGTGCTTATGCAAATAACAGTACATTTTCTTTTTCACTTTGGGCATGACTTTATTTTTCTTATCCACAAAGGGAGAATAATTAGACAAAAGAATATAAGAAAATACATCCCTACCTCTGTTTTGATGCTAAATTTCTTAATATTTGTGAAGTTGTAGTATTTTACATATAAGGCCGTATAAAAATGCAAAGATTATTCTTCTTACATTTTTTATTTTTAACTTTATTTAAAATTTTGATAATTTTTTTTTTTTCCCCAAAGCTGCATAGGGAATTTAGATGTGCTTCTTTTATTGAAGTAACAGAGTAGTTTTTGTGGAAGATCTCTGTGGTGCCATCATAAATCTCAGGCTTAACTCTGATGTATATGTGAAATACATAGTTTCCAGAAAAGATATTTGTCTAGTGTTTCTTTTCTTGATGAGGTTCTAATACACTATTTTTGTTTTTGTTGTCTGTTTATCATTCTTCAGTCTTCACTGCAATAACAGAATTGGTTCCATCCATATTAGTACCAGTAGCAAAATCTATATTGAACTTCATAGTCCCTGCTTCTCTTTTTTGGGGCTGAAACTTCCTCATGGCTTCTGTTTTTCTGCTTGGCTGATTTGCTGGTTATCACATTTTTCTTCTTTGGATGGGGATTCATCAGAAATGGAAGTGCTACAAAAAGCTATTCTGCAGCTKGCAGAAGTGCAGAGAACAGACATAACAGCAATCTATGGATTGTCCATTTCAGATGTGTTTATAAACTCAAAAGACACCAAAATCTCTAGAGACAAAGAGTACACGTTCAAGAATGATGTGCAGAAATAGCTATGAGAAAATGCCAATAAGAAAAGACATGTGTGTTTGTGTGCGCGCGTGCATGTGTGTGTGAGAATGTGGGGTCCTGGAAAGATTATGAAATAATGAAATAGCTGCTGCTCCATTTAATGGGTTGTCACTAATGTGGCAACTTCACACTAAAACCACTGTTCTAAGATGGTGCTAAGGAGTATCTCTTTATAATGTAAATATAAAAGAAAATAAAATACTTCTTCCCTCCACCCCCAAATTCCCTGCTTCCCATTAGAAGTCTGTTTTTTTGTGGGTTTTCTTGAAAAGCTGTGCAGAGATGATTCTCTTGTTTCCTGAGGGACCAAGGTTCATGCCGTGACTCTCTTGATCAGTCCTCCCGTAACAACTCTTGAACCTATTAGTCAATTGGAGCCAAATGCAATGGTGGGCTACGAATGGAGTAAGGGCTTAGAAGTTTTGTGAAAGTGGGTGTTGCATCACAGAGGGACTTCCAGTGAGGGGAAAGTTCAGTCATTTCAGGTCACATGCAATTAGACACCCCCAAAGTATGAAATAGGTAGACAGTTACAGCAAGAGGAAAAACAGAAGCCTTGCATATACCCTAACTGCCACAAAAGCTTTACTTGCAGACTGCATTCAGCACGAATCCATAGGGATTCAAACTTTGTTATTTCTCTGTTCACAGAATGACTGTACAGTGCATCTGGCTTATAGAGCTTTTCTCCTTGTGCTTCACTGAAATGTTTCAGCCAATGTAGGACAGACGCTGCTTGGAAAAGTTACCATTTCTGTTCAATGAGTGATAGGTGAACTTCTTGGAGAAGCTTGAAAAAGTGCTTTTCTCAGACTTTTGCAATGTCTGAACTGAGCTGTGTTGCACTGCGGCCAAGTGTTTTCAGTGCGTGGGGGTGACCTGTTGGCAAGGGCAGGTGGGTGCCTGGAAGACCTGGGGTCTGCTCTGAACTCTGCCATCGCAGCCTCGCACCTCCTCTCTGCTGCTGTGCCCACACCTCTGGGGCAGCTGCAGTGACACTGCGACCTCTCTTGGAAAATGCTTTGAGATTTCTGTGGTGCGAAAAGATGCCTGTAGAACATCTGTGTGCATGTAAATACATTATTGGCAGCTGAGATGCTCATGCGGCCAAGCTGCAAGAGGTTTTTGTTGTATTCATGAAAATATTTTCTCTTATTGTCCTTCAGATACCAAAAGCTTTGGAAGAGTTACGTGAAGCTGCGTCACCTGCTGGCCAACAGTCCCAAAGTCAAACAAGCTGATAAACAGAAATTATCGCAAAGAGAGGTACAGTGAGCTTTCCTATAAACAATTAATTGAGCACAATAATTCAGAATAGAATAAAGTTTTATGACTGCCCTTTTTATGGAAACAATTGAAATCCTTCACAAAAGATTTTCTTTTCAAGCTGTTACACTGATTTTATTTTTATCCTTGCCTGTTAGTGAACAGAATTTTTTTGCTTTTCTCCACTCTCACATTACCACAAGGTTTTTTTTTTACCCAGTTATAGAAATGATCATTGTAGGACCATGACTTCTTTATAGCCATTGCCATTAATGGTTCCAGGAATTAGCATAGACAAGAACTTTTCATTTCAGACAATTCTTTTAAGTGGCTCATAATTTTAAACATTTCTCTTTTGAGAAAAAAAAACCTGCCACACTTGTGCATGCTTTTAAACTGTGATTTATTAGGCAGTCTTAGGGAAATTCTTTAAGATCTTTGAGTGATAGACAGAAACAACATAACTCTTAAATATATGTAAGGTGAAGTTTGGGAGTTTTGCTAGAAAAAGATTTTTTAAAAACAGTTGATATCATCTGGTAGCTTTTATTTTTAGTACTCTTTAATGAGAAGTGAGGTGTTTGTTAAAATTGGTCTGTCATTCTTTTTTCCCCAAAGTGATGAGCAGTAAGCAATTCCCAAGTGCAGATGCTCAACCAATAGGAAATTAAAATTAGGAAATAAAGTCACCTAAATAGAGACTAACACAACCTGCTCTAAGATATCCATCTTCTAACATCTTGGACTGAAACTTTGCATTTGTCTGGTAGCATGTCTACCAGGCACTCTTAATTGGACAACTTATGTAAAGGATAAATAGAGGAGGAAGGAGCTTCATTAGTACAGAATAAATTTAATGAAGTGGTGTTGTATTTATTTATTTATTGCAAAGCCTGGTGCTTTTTTGAGTTTTCCCCAGTTTGCTAGTTCTGTAGCTGTGGTTGCAGTAGATGTTCGATATATTTGACAGTTCGCCTGATTTTATTATTACTGTAAAGCATAGTGTGCTGTTGCCTGAGCAAGGGGCTTAATTAGCAATTTATTTATGCCAGTATTAAATAAGTCCGAACCTGTCAGTTTTCTTCCTTGTAAATGGGAAGAACCACAGTGCTGAAACTTACCTGTGCCACCATTTATTTTAAGGAGAAATTGATTTTGTCCCTAAAGGAGTATTTTTATATCTTTGCTACAGCTTTCCACGGTCAGAGATCAAGTTGAAAGGAAGGCCGTTGTTATGAACATCTCTTCATTAGTGGCTAATGGATGACTTATTTGTAAAATTGTAGTGGATTGGGTGTAGGAGGGTATTGGGTTTTTTTGCAAAAAATAAAATGTTCCTTTGGTATTTATCACTTACTGTAGTGCTCTGACTTTTGTTCCTAGACTGTATTATCTAGGATGATGGGTTTCTCAACTAATTGCCTGCCATCAGAGAGATGTATAGGACTGAAGTAAAAGCTTTATGTAAGGATGACCTATGCACTGTGACACTGGAGGTGTCAGTAACTTAGCAGGAGCTATAGGGTGCACCTGACTGGCACGTGGGCTTTTCACGATTATGAATTATACTTTATGAGTAATACTGGAGTGTTCCTGAGCCAGTTAACCTGCAACTACAGGCAGGTCTAGCAAACACGAGCACCTGTCTCAGAAAACACCCAATGGCACAGTCTCCAAATGCAAGTTTTGGACAATGCATAAGGGGTGCAGTGTCATAAACATCTCTGTTCCCTCTGCCATCGGTCATTCGTTCCTATGTGATCATATGATATCTGCAACAGAGTCATGTCTCAAGGCTTTATTCCTCTAACCTAACTCTGAGCACTTACAGGAGGTGCATAAATTGGGAACCTGATACCCTAAGGCTCACTTTGAAGTCAGTGAAGAGATACGTTTTTTGAAGCAGTTTATCCGCCTTCATTGAATATAAAAGGAGCCTGGGCTAGCTAGCGTCCTACCTTAGACACTTCGGTAGAGTGCCTAGAAATAGGTCTGATGAATCTACATCTGGATAGATCTCTCTTGACACCATCCTGGGAGTCCTAGCAGAAAAGAAAACAGAGCCCAGTGCTGCCCAGTGTTGCTCACAGGCTTCGGTTTGGGAGCTGAGAACAGACTGCTTTTAACACGTGCCCTATAGTGAAAAGGAGAGGGAGAGAGAAGGCAGGCTGTAGCTTTGGAAAGTTTCTTTTTCTGAAGAAGGAAAAATGCTGAGGGAGTCTTTACTGTTGTTGCATGAGGTGTGGGGGAGCTTGCTACTCCAGAGCTTTGCAGTATTGAAACCTAAAATCAGGCCAGGAGGTCTGATCTGTAGGTGACTTATTTTAGCTGTTTTCCTTTCACACTCTCTCTCTCTTTTTCTTTCTTTTTTTTTTTTTTAATAGAAAATAATTTTTAAAAATGCTTAGGTAGAGGAGCTTAATGTCCTTAATGTCCTTGCCATAATTTATAGAGACTAGTAAGCTGTGTGCAAAACATGAAACTTCCTGTGATCAAGGCAAAACAGACCTTTAAATATTTTAATATTTTATTTGGAATAATATGAGTAGATTTTGTGATGTAGGCTCCAGAACTGGTGAATGCTGACTCCTTTTGCAGACTGGGGGCACTGACAGTGGTGAACAGGACCTATTACCAAGTAGCTGGGATCACATTATAAAGGCTTTATTTTATTTTGTCTGTTGAATTCCTTATTCCTGCTGAATACTTCAAACCAGAAATACTCACAGAGACAGACTTGAATGAAGAGGCTGTTTTGCACATAGGGGTAAGGAGGGAGCTTTCATAGTAAGGATCTTAACTTACTTGCATACGTATCATACTGGAGGTAAAAGTAGGATTGACTTGTTTTGTCATTTGCAACAGAAACTGTAATTAGTCACCTTTTGCTCTCCTCTGTGTCTACCAAAATCCCCTGCTGTCAGTGCCATACTAAACATCCACCACGGTCTTGTGACTGGCGGTGAAAAGATTTGAGCTAGTCTTAACTGTTCCCCAAAAGTGAACCTTGAACAGATATTGTGAGCACCCTCCTGTGTGGTTTAACACCGCTTAGTTGTAGCAGGTTCCTCACGGCGCCCTGTTCTCTCCCTGTCTAGGAAGCGCTGCAGAAGATCCGGCAGAAGAACACGATGAGACGTGAGGTGACTGTGGAGCTGAGCAGCCAGGGCTTCTGGAAAACCGGGATTCGCTCTGACGTCTGCCAGGTGACTAAACCGAGAGTCGGCTGATGCGTTTTCTTTGTCGGTAACTGCCGCTTACCTCTTGTAAGGGTGATTCTTGACTGAAGAACCGACCACTGGAAATTAATACCTTTGCCTCAATGTGATCTGTGTATTTGGGGAACCACTGTAGCCACAGAAGAAAGCTGTGTTTTAGGTTTAGTTTTCTAGTTCCTTGCACCGGCTCGCCAACTGGTCAATTACCAAAAAAAGGGGTAGCCAGGAATGGGCGGTTTGGGGCTGGAGGTTTGAGATGCAGTAGCCTTGACTTATATCAGCCAAAATCTGAGTCTAATGTTGAACTTCTAGGGCTTCTTCTTCCATTGACTGGGTGAGTTTTGGATATTTTTATTTTAGATATTTTTCCATTTTGAAATTTTTATATATATATWTTTTTTTAAGGGAAGCGTAAAGGCTAGTCTTTGTATTCAAAAGAAAAAGGTTCCTAACTTTTGGTTATAAAACATTGTTTCTCAGTACAAAGGCATCTTTCAAGTACTTTAATGTTTCAAATGCATGACATTTCCAAGGTACAAATCTCTGCAGGATCCTATTCCAAGGCAGATAACAGCCACAAACTTTTTGATTACAAACAAAAGGGTTAAGCAGATATGATAAAAATAAGTACAGTTTTTATATAATAATGTATTTATTAGCAAAGATCAAGTAAATACAATAGCAAAACCAGCAGTATAATTAGGTCATATTTTAGGTGTTGTTTTGGAGAAGTTAATTAAGAATTAAATGCTCAAAATKTAATTAACTTAACAGTATGAAATGTAAACATAGGAGGTGGCTTGGAAAAGGTATAGTTAGAAACCATGTTGTTGTCTTGGAACCTTGGTAAAGCCGAAGGAGAAATTCTAACAGGAGAGAAATACCAATAACTAAATTTTTTTTCCTTCTCTCTAAAACATTTCTTTTGATTCTATTATTGCTTGTGAAGTCGAAGAAAGAATAATGGAACATCATCTTCTCATGTAGCTGAGGAAACTTACAGTCCTTTTCTCATTTTTGTGGTAAACTATCTATTTTTACAGGTTAAGTCAACAGTGTAAATTTGTTGTTTAGGAGCTTTGAAACAGTTCTGTGTGTTATTCATAATACCTTCTATGATTTATATTTTAATGTCTCATTGGATGTTCTTGTTTGCTGTTGAAGAACAGCAAACACCAAAGAGCAATCAGCTATTTCACTTTTTTTGTGCACATCTACAGCCATAACATCTAAATCAGTCTGTTCTGATATGAAAGTCATTTGATTTGATTTCTTTGAGAGGTCAAGAGTAGGCAAACTGTGTATCTGTAAAATGAAAGATTACTATTGCTGTTACCTGTTTTTCCTAGATTAAAGAATACTAACACTAAATACATGTAAATCAATTCTGTGGGCAGAGCTAAAGTGCAGTGATTTAAAATTATTGGTTTGTTTTAACTTTTAGAAGCATTGCAGTTTAAAAGATTGAAACTCTTAAGCCACTGAAGCGCTCTAATATTTCAGAGTTGCTCCCTGTTCCGTACAGCAGTAATAACGCTAGTCCTCATGGTTTCCAAACTGAACCACTCGAAGGGGAAGGAAAAAGGGTGAGCGAAGTGTTCTGAAAATTGAAAATGGCTCTATTCTGTCAGACTTATTTAAAATTATCTAGTAGGTGAAGTGCATTTCTTTTATGCCACTRAACTGGGCAGCAGTTAGCTATGCAGCCTGGCAGGGTTGGGCCCCATGGAGATGATACCACCCCCAGCCCTGCTCATTGCTGCCTGTATTGCTTCCAGTGTGCCCGCAGCAGCTGTGCTAGCTCTCTGGGTTAGGAGAGAAATGATGCATTTCAAAATATTTCAGCTTGCCTGGCTCTTTCGGTAGCTTCAGGTTGGGGAGCGACTGCCTTGGCAGTCATGCTGGCAGCTCTGAAGAAGCAGCCGTCTCCCACGAGCCTTGGGGACGGTGGCACTGCTGGAGAGCCGGGGGCAGACTGGGAGAGTCCATCGCCTTGTGCCATCAGCTGTAGCAGGAAAAGAGTATGCAACACAGTTAAAATTATATATAAAAAATAAAATGACTAATATATTTATAACCAGATTCAGGTACCAAGGTTAGGGGACAACTCCTGTGGCCTGTTGCTGTATGGTTTCAGGAGAAACTGTTTTTGATCACTAGTCATTCTTCATTGCAATACAATTTTTAAAGTGTGTTATTTTACAGTCTCTTATAAAGAGATAAATAAAGCATCAGAAACATCAAATAGCTATAATCCAACATGACATACATTAATTGAATCAACTGAGTATTTAGCGCCATGAAAGCAGCACTTTGTCGACATAACTGCAAGAGTCAAATTAAAGACTTTCTGCGTGCCTCCCAGGGAAATATCAATTCCTCATTCACTGTACCACAGCTGGTAAAATCGAAAACTTTGTATTCCAGATTCTCAATCTTAGGGCCACGTGTGTTGGTTGCTAAGTATAAACAATATTAAAATTTGCCTGAGGACTGTTTTTGTTTCCTAGGGGCCTCTGCAGTGGACCATACAGACAGGGAAGTAGAGTCACCCAATGAAGTAATGAATTTTTTTGGTACTAGCCTAAAACTGCAGGGTATTAAATAGGAAGGTCCAAGCAGCTAGTGTCATTTTCAGTCACGGCTTGTTGAATCTTGACCTTACTGATCTTGATCTTTCCAGACATCTCTTTACCACATTCAAAATAGCTCAATAACAGACTGGTTTCTTTGCTTTGTTTTGTTTTGTTTCCCTGCAGTGTTTATGCAGATGGATAAAATCTAATTTAATTAAATGTTTGGCTGATGAGGAGTGGAAAGCTAGGATTTTTTTTTTTCTCTCATTTAAACCAAAACAGAGTAGCGTTCAGTGTTACAACAAATAGAATGTGTTTGTGTTTATAGCTTAGTCTGCGAGTCATCTGTACACTGAAATTGAACGCTTTTCCTTATTGCAGTTCCCTTCTGTTTTTTTTTTTTTTTTTTTTTTTTTTTTTTTTTTTTTTAGCATGCAATGATGCTTCCTGTCCTCACCCACCATATTCGCTACCATCAGTGTCTGATGCATTTGGACAAATTGATAGGCTACACTTTTCGAGATAGGTGCTTGCTGCAGGTAAGAGGTGCAAAAAAAAAAATGACTTGCTGTTTTATCTTCCTAAAATTATTGAGTTTGTTTATAGTCCTGCTTGCTATACAATTTCATAGAAATGAGCTGCTATGCTATAACTTGAAAATGCCTGATTATTTGCATTGCAGATCTTTCAAAAGTTGCAGTTGACCCAAGAGTCTATTAAATAAATTAGACATCTGATTGTGCAAGTAGGCACACTTATATTTTCTCAATGGTAGGTCTGGATTTGCCTGTAACGTGTAGAAAGACAAAAATAGACTTACTGAAAAGATTGGCAGGTACATTATTCATTATTTCCTACTTGGTTCTTTTATTAGATATTTGTGAAGAATACAGTGTTTTTCTGCATATGAGTCCACATGTCTTGTTTCTTCCTTTTGTAGTTTGTTGTTCCAAAAAAGAATAACTTAAGTGCTGCCTTTTTACTTTGTGTTTATAGCTAGTGCAAAGGAATTTGCAAACTTCTGCTCGGAATTTGTGAACTTCTGTGCAACTCTTGCTTTCTACAAGAACATGAAAACATGTTCACATTTACAAACAAGGGTCAAGAACTGGAGAGAAGAGTTTCTTGTTTGTTTTAAATCCATCTGTGTTACATGACCAGTCATTTATGGAAGTGCATTTTTGGAATTGTTTGGCTCCAGAAGACTAACTCTAGGCACAGGTGGCCCCTTCCCCTTACATTTCTTCCAAAGTTACTGATGGGCAACTGACTTCTGTTCCTTATCTCCCCCAAAAGAGCCAGTCTCTCTCCCCTGACTGGGGATGGGGCTTGGATAGGTAAATTTTCCCTAACTTCAAAAAATGCAGTTTGTATATGTGGATGAGGCTTCATTCCCAAAATATTTTGTGTTAAGAAAGTCGAGGCTTGCTGAGAAATAATCTTTTCTCATAGTTTCTCTGTTTTCCTTAAGCTGGTTTTCAGGGCTTGTCCTACTGAAAATTGCATTAAACATTGAGCATTTTTTAGGGTTTGGTTGTTGGCAGGCAGCCTCGTCTTTAATATGAAAGATAAAAATACAATCACAGAAATCTTCAAAGTGGTGAGACCAAACACATAAACCAAAACACAAATTGCAGTCCGAAGGGGGAGAAAGCTAAAAATCAAGTTTGGCAGAATTAGTCAGATTAATGATTAGTTAGAACAAATGTACTTTTTGATGCTTGATCCCTATGCTTATTTGTTTAAAACCTAGTAACTTGTGCTGGAAGAGAGAGAACTTTAAATATAATTTATATAGCCCCGGTCACATAATTATGCATAGGCAATATCAGATATATAATTTTGCATTGATTTTTTGTCTGTTTCATCATGTTTGCTTTTTTTCAAAGGGCTGTGCTAATTTAACCATTCTGACAAGATGTAGTGTGTCATCTATTTCAGATGGAGCAGAAGTTGAGAATGTACAATTATGACAAACATTAATATTAGTGAAGAACTAAAAAGGATTTGAAGAAAGTTCTTATTGTTGATTGAATGTCATTTTATTCTCTCAGCAATTAAAACAAACTTTTCTACAAGTCTTGCTTTTGGCACGCCACAGCCACTGTTTGAATGACGACTGCGGAGAGCTGTTGGCATTTCTTTGCTTGCAACCCTCAGTGCCTGTCCTGTACATTTGCAGAATTAATGTTCCAAACCTCAGATATTGAGATTACCAGTGTATCTCTTATTTAAATATAAAGTGTGTGTACACATACGTTTATACATATATCCTGTTTTTAAGTGTGTATGTGTGATGGAAGAGAAAATGCATGAGTTTGCAGGATGGAGTTATAAAAGGTAGCTAGTTCTGTTCTTTCCTGCTGTTTTTATAGTGCCAGCAATAGAGAAGTAAGCTTTTGATAATGCTAGATTGTACAAATGTAAAACAAAAGACCAATCCTTCCATTGCTGTACACTTTCATTTGAAGAGGGGTACCATATAGTCACGTGAGGAAGAACTCTGCTGTGAATAACCGTGTCGGACGTAATATGCTTGTTTATTGTTGTCTTTTTCTGAAGTAGGAAATTTTTACTGATATATAAATAACCTCAATCAAGTATGTGAACAGTTGAGACACTCTTTATTTGTCCATATTTTTAATATGAATATTCATGCTGCAGTATTAAAAAGAATATATGTTTAAATAAGCAAACATGGTTGTATTTAAATTAACTCAGCAAAGATGGTAAGCAAAACCTCTAGGGTGAATTGACAGTTCATGCTTTTTTTCTTCAAAACTAATTTATTTCTTTTAAAAAAATGTTGAAAGTTAATTAGTTAAAGCCATGATTGGGCATAAATGTTGCTTCTTCCTGAGATCTGAAATAGTACATTCTACATTTAAATTGCTGGAACCAAGTTACTAACTGACGACATCACTTTGTAGCTTTTCTGCAAAGTAAAAAATAAGTTATTAGCTACCACTCTAAGCTTTTTTCTRCCTTTGCAAAAATACATCTAAGACTTTTTTTGTCTTTGTATGTGCTACATTATAGCTTGCCATGACTCATCCAAGCCATCACTTAAACTTTGGAATGAATCCGGACCATGCCAGAAATTCCTTATCCAACTGTGGGATTAGACAGCCAAAGTATGGAGATAGAAAAGTTCACCATATGCACATGAGAAAAAAAGGTATGCAGTTACGCCGCTACCATTTTCTCACACCTCACGCTTAATCAGTATGAAAAACTACTGTTCGTTATTGTTTCACTGGCCTTTATTCTTCTGAGGTATCATTTTAATGGAGGATTTCAAAGGTTATACACAGACAACAGTGAGRTCTTTCTAAATAACTGGCTTTTGCAAATTAGTCAGTAAGCGAATAGCTGACAAGAAGCATGGATAATAAATTAGAGTTTTTATGTTATTTGATTTTTGGCAATTTTTTTTATAATTTGCTGTTCAACATGGTGAGTATACTGGAGGATATATTGTAAAAATGCTGAAGTCTTATTAACATGAAAATATGTGGTCTGTCTGCTGCAGAATACTCCTTACCCCTTAGAAGTATATTCGGCTGTAGTGATGTAAATTCTTTATTATTTGTGTAATGTTTGGAATGTCTTTTTCATGCAAAGGTGATATTTTTATCTGGCTCTCTGAACGCAAAAATACAAAAGCAGCTTGTAATGGGAAGGCTGTCAGTTAGGCAGAGAGCGTCTGTGAGGATTATACCTGCTATAAGTAAACCCTGTAAATAACAGAATGATCTTGTCTATAGCAATTACAAAGTAACATGTTAAGTAATTATTTTCTAAACCCATTCAGACTGAATTAGTGGTTGTTTATTTAACTGTGCATTGTTTATATTTGTAGGGATAAACACCTTGATAAATATTATGTCCCGTTTGGGACAGGATGATCCAGCTCCTTCCAGGTAATGAAAATAATAGACTCTAGGTTTGTATAGCATGTTGTATGGTTTGTTTGCAAGTAGGAAAAATTTGCAGAGGGAGCGGTTTAATAAAATCAACCAACTTATTGTCAGCAACAACTTTGGCAAATAGTTGAAATGGAAGGTCATTCTGAATTGCCTTTTATTTTCTGAAAGTGTGCTTTTGCAGTCACATGGTAAATGTTTGGTTGTGCCTGCAGGAAACACCTGAGGAAGCTTTTAACAGATAATTCTACCATTTCTACTTGGGTACCCTGAAATGAGGAAGACTAAAAGGCTACCTTTTACTTTCTGCAGAATGAAAAATAAGATTTGTTATTATTGTTACCACTGTTATAGATTGGATTCTCCATCACCTTCCCTCACAGTACCTTCCTAGCATGGCACCATGTTAACATGAATGTGATACTGAACGTGGGCTTGAAAGATGTACTGGTCTAATTTGAAGACGTATGCATAAACAGCTGGAGACAAAAGGCTGATGTTTAAATGTAATAATCCTTGACTGACCACTAAGAGTTGTGTGCAAATCAGTAATTTTTAAGATGTGTTTTATAGACACAAACAGACACCCCATTTAGCCAAAATGAATAAAATAGCTCACAGGACTAATACAAGAAACAGCTGTATGTGAAATCTGCTAAATGCATGAACTAGAGGGTAGAGCATACGTTAGTTAACTAGTGCTGTAACTGGACCTTTTGAAAGAGTCATCACTTCGGAGGAAGCTGGGGAGCGGGAGAGGTTGAATTCTGAACAAATGATTGTCGTAGCGTTCCCCAAATGCTGTTTCAGCTATATTGTGCCCTCTTCTTTGAGGGTCAGCGTCAAGGCTTATTTCAGCTCTCTTAAGACAATGTGAGATAAGGCTGAATTGTGTTAATTCTCACAAAATAATACAAAAATATAAAATTCTGCTTCTGAGAGATCTGTGTTTCCCGCTATGCCTCTACAAAGAGGAGTTACAGAATTGCTCACACTTTCTTGTTCTACACAGCAAAGGTACTTGAATTCTTTCAGCCCATAGACGAAGGCCTGCTATTTCAGAAGTTAGACAAACTAGACGATTACTAGGGGAGTGCGAATTGCAATCAAAGCTGTCAACCACTTGAGAAGGATCTACTGGATAAAAAAATTCCTGTAGCTATGGCCTGGATTCTGTTGCTGTCACATGTGTGAAGTCAAAATGGTACTACTTACATGCTTCAAGATGTAGAGGAGAAATTTTTATATATTCTATGACATAATTCAACTCCCATTGTTTCTTCAGCTGCTGTGTCCTGTTATTCATTTGTTAAATAAGCAGGCAGAGAGTTTGGAGAAAAAGAAACTTTATGCAAAACAAAAGAAAATCAGGAACATTCTTAGAAGAAAAAACAATAGGGGCTATGAAAAGGAAAACACAGGGAAAATAAGATTCTACTAACTTTAGAGCATCTTTGAATGCATCTTGTTCTCTAGTAATTTTTCTTTTGAGCTCAAAGGAAATTACAGAGAAAGGGTATAGTGYGTTTCTGCATGCTATTTTAAAGGTGCTATGAAAAATAAAAGTACTTGTTCCATGTAGCTCTGACATACCAACAGATCTACTGCAGAGTTATCACACCCTGCAGGTGCTGATGTTCTCTATGTACCCCCCATCCCCACCCCCGTGTGGCACACACAAGAAAGATGGTCATTTACTTCAAATCACCTGGTGCCCCAAGGCACAAAGAAACTCAGTCTCAGTAGTCCATTGCACAATGCCAATCAACAGTACTGTTTCCTCTCTCCATTTGTTAAGTTCTGACAATAGCTCAGAGCAGAATATATGAAAATTTCAAAGACTGCAGTGTCAGTCCCGAGCTTCATGATTCGCGTAGTCATTACTGTATTTCAGAAAGGATGTGCCCCAGAGAGAACGGGGGAAGCTGCAAGAACAGGTATTCCAGTCTGATTACCAAGCAAGTCAAACTTGTTCTGTTTTAACTGCATTGTGCAAATAACCAGCATGTATTATTTAACTGAAAGTAAATCTTAAAATCCCTTTTCCAGGATCAATCACAATGAGCGTTTAGAATTTCTGGGAGATGCTGTGGTGGAGTTTTTAACAAGGTAAATGTGGAATTCTTCAACAATCGTCACCAGCTTTTCTCTTTGATTACATTTGTATGTTACTGGCCTACCATCCAGCTTATGAAGCTTTGCAATGTACGCTTTATTGCGGTCCTGGCCCTGATATTTAGAGCTGCACAGCTGCACACACCTCTTTTGAAATTTCCTCCAGTGCTGATGATACAACAAATTAAACTGCAAGATGAAAAGCTAGAGTTTCTGTGTCATGGAGTGCAATTTAAAGTTGACTGGGGTTTTTAGAGATTACTATTCAGCTACAGACAAGTTGAATTTGTAGTCATTTTTAAAAGAAATTTTCATTAGTGTGTCATTTTATTTCCATGGATTCTGTGTGTTCTTTTTCTCTAGTTGCCTGTGAAAACTATTTATTGGTAATATTGAATGTGCTATTAGATTTCCAGTTATTAGGGGTATAGCTTGCATAATGTCTGTATGTAAATGAAATGGTTGAGCACAAGTGTAAGTTATTTAGAAGTAATAACAAAATTTTATGATTCATTAAAAATTGCTCCAATTTTGGTCTTTTTTAAGTATTCTGACATTAGTTGACAATACTAGAATACTACAAAAGTTACTTGTGTTGGCCTCTGAGCTGAGTACTAGCGGCAGCCAACTTGCTGAGAAGTGTCATCTGTCACAAAAGCAATTTCAGAGTTCCGTACGAAAGATTATGACCCATTTTTTAGTTGCTTTCTCTTATCATGGTTAACAGGGGAGTAGTTTGTTTTCTTTAAGAGAAGCTCTACAATAAGGCTGTGTGGATAACAATTGCCCTTGTATATCCATCCTCAACTAGCCATCAGTTACTCAGAATTAAGGATTATTTGTCTGTAAAGGTCTCCATTGCCCTTAAAACCAGTGGCCTTTTCCCTCATAGAACAAGTACAGGCTGAGAAGATGGAAGACTCACTGATTAAAAAGTATCTTGCATTTTTCACTGTCAGTGTTCATCACCTGTCACTTGACTTTTGTCAGCTAACTTTTGTCTTAATTCAGAAAATATTTGAGCTACTAATTAAGTGCATTTCTGTTCAATAAGCATTTAAGGGCCTATTTAAAATCTGAAGTTTCTACCCAAACTCTCTTCACTTCAGGACTCTGCTTTTGTGAATTATGATTCCTGATTAGATTGCCTCTAAGATTTACAGCGATTCTTGTTCTTAAAAAAAAATCTTGTGTCCATCTGCAGTTTTCCCCCTTGTACAGTTAGTTTATAGTTAGTATTATTGTTCTTAAACAAGCAAGTTATTTTCATTGGCATTTGAGAGCAATTCTTTGCTAAAGTACTGTAAGAAACTTTTTAAAAATATCCTGAGTGGTAGTCCAGACTGAATCAGTAGTCTCATTGTAAAGCACTACGTGCCTGTGATATGGAGTTCCTGTCAGTTGCCATGTGCTTTATTCCTCRCCATCCTCTGGGAGTCCAGATCCAGCCCTTGCTGAACCTATTGCTACTGAGAGAAACCTTTAGATAAGGGAACTGCATGCAGTTGTAGGGATTTGGAAATTATGTGCTGTCCAGCAAAGAGACAGGGCTCTTCCTCCCCTGCTCCCCATGCTATCCAGTCAATATTATTGAGCATTATTTTAATGTTTGATTGTTTCTTTATTTCAAGCTGAGTTGCCTTCTTGGGAGGGGGAGTTGTATTATCAGCTAAGATCTGATGGGATATTAGCCTTCCACTGAGGTGCACGTGATTTGTCTTTAACCAAATGTATCCATACTGAGGGGATCTGATTTGATTTTGTTTTGCCAGTGTCCAYTTGTACTACCTGTTTCCCACTCTGGAGGAGGGGGGATTAGCTACATATCGCACTGCCATCGTACAGAACCAACATCTGGCCATGCTGGCCAAGGTACAGTCCTCTGTTTTATATCTGTGTGTGTCTGAAACTCATAGATAAGATCCTGTTAATGTGTGGGTTGCTTCTTGAGTGGTCTGTCTGCTTTGAACATCAGTGTCTTCACCATATTTTGTGAGCTGGATTTGGGATACAGGAACTCTTTTTCAAGTTGACAGTGGATTTTAAAGATGAGGTAGGACTTAGTGTTTTTGCCAAAGCAGGTTTTTAAGAGCAGTGATTTTTGCCAGCAGAATGATAGGTTTTTAGGATGACTATGTTGAAGGCATCTCTATATTTTACTTTAAATTGCAGTGATAATGAAGTTGATAGTGGAAAGACAATGGAAAAAAAATTTGGATGTTTATAGAAGGACTTCCTGATAGGATATGTAGGAAGGAAACGGCAGCAGGTGGTAGAGAGAAGGTGAAAAAACTCATTTTGTCCACTCTCTGACCTAAAAAGTCATTTTCAGATTTGCCGTGATCTGTCAAAAAGCAATATGTTAGAAAGGTTTTTGGTGGAAAAATAGGCTTATGGCATTGGAAAATTTGAGATCCCTCTGAATTTTATGTAATTCTGTGAATAACATGGACTGT
The DNA here is from genome assembly GCF_003343035.1 of Apteryx rowi. NCBI lineage: Eukaryota > Metazoa > Chordata > Aves > Apterygiformes > Apterygidae > Apteryx > Apteryx rowi. The sequence continues at coordinate 504,889 of NW_020450842.1, read as the reverse complement.
TTATATTTCTATGTGATACTGAGGGGGTTACAATGCAGAACTTTGAGTAAATTTATTTTCATAGATGATTTGGTATTCTATTCAGATTTAGTTTTGTTAGCATTTAATTAAAAAAAAAAAGAAAAGGGTAAGCCTGAGACTTACTATTATAATGTGCTGGGCCACACATACACATACACACACACACACTGATGGTTTTCAAGTGCTCTTTTAATTTTTTCTGACCATGTTCACACACTATATATATTTTTTAAACATACCCAATGTTGAAATTTTGGCAAAAACTGTATGATTTCTAATATATTATCTTTTTGCTCAGTTCTCAAGAGAGATAGAGGGGTAGGCAGTGCACACAATCATTTTCATCCAAAGCTTTCTTTAATAATATAAATGGACATGAATTGATTGAAAAATGTTTCAATCTGGGCTGTGTTTGTAAATATGGTATTAAACTGCCTGACATTTCAATTTGCTTTATCATTTTAAAACCTGCGTCAGGCAAGTTCATATACTCCTAAAGCTGTTATCAGCCTTTATCATAGTAAATGGGCAATTTTTGATTAGTTGTATAGCAGCATGTTTTAAATGTATTTATTTATATTAGATACAGCTGTAAATATTAGCGAGTTCTCTACATTCCTGATTTCCCAAGGTATCCTTTGTCTCTATTGTATATCCCAAATGACCTTCCTGCTTTCACCCCATTATCTCATGGAGTGTCACATTGCATTCAGTTTGCTTCCTCAGTCCAATTCTCAGCTCCTCAGCTTCTCTTGTGCATATGGAATGCTGTTTTAATTGAGGATCAAATGATGCACTTCTGTAGCTTCTAAGAGCTTTATAGCAGAAATTTTAAAAATAATCTGAAACATGTCTCGATCAAATATGAGATGTGAAATGTATGCAAAATACTTTGGATGCAAGCTCCTAAAACGGAGTTGAGCCACTGTGGTAAAAAAAWAAWAATAATAATAATAATAAAGCTAACATGAAGAAATGATAATAATCTGTAAGAAGTTTCAATTAATATAAAACACAATTTTCAACTTTGATATTGACTCTAAGGAGTTGCTCCCTGAACTGTATAAAGTGCAATACAACATAGTAAGTGGTAATTCCCTGTGTTCTGAGCAGTGAATAGGCTCTCATTCATTAAAAAATTGAAGGATTTTTTTTTTCTTTTCAAATTGAAATGCATATAAGCCATACATCTCAAACACCTTAGCTTCTTCACTTTTACTACTTAAATATACTTTAGGGGGATGAAGTTGAAAGTTAATGAGAAATTGGTAAGTAGAAATTTATACCCATTTGGGAAGGACCTATTCTCATACAAATTCTGCAAGATGCACAAATCTCTCTTCTTTAAAAATCCCATTAATGGGTTTGTGTCAGAAAGATGAATACACAGAGAACCTGGTATCTCTTGCATGCATTTCTATAGCAGAATTATCATATGTTATATAACGTATCTGACTCACTACCTGCGATGCTAACTGGCAAGCAGAATTATGGCTTGGGAAACAGATGAATGTTAATGACGTACGTTTGAAAGAAAAAAGAAGGCTAGGTGGCACTGTGGCTTAAAACATCAGTCTCTGCTCTCGGGGCCCAGAGGCTGTTGTCACTGCCACCTGTTGACAGTCTTAAAGGGAAGAGCTGGATGTTTTTTGGATTCGGCCCACCAGCGTTCCCATTTCTCACTATTTTACTTTATCCTCTTCTCATAGATGCAGTCTTTCTCCTCAGTGTTGGCTCTCTCCCTTTGAATGTCCCTTCAGCATTTCCAAAGGCAAATCATACAAGGGCAAACCATCTGCAAAAAACACTGCATGCTGCACCATCCAACCAATATCAGCCTATTTTTCTCTGTCACTGCCTCACCTTTCCTCTTGAACTCATTTCTAGATCTCACTACTAACATATTTTGATCTGGCTTCCATTAAAACCTTAGTTTTATAGTTTTTAGCTTTTCCACGGTATCCCACACTTGTTGCTTTCCTCTAGTAAACTAATACAAAATGTTCCAATTTTAGCTTTAAAGCCTACGCTTGCACTGAAACTGTACAGAGCACAGCTTTCGGGCTCCCTCGAGCCCTGTGGCTACATAGTCATGATGTAGCTGAAGCCTAGTGCCTAGAGCTTGAACTCTTGCACTTCTGTAACCCTGGTTTTGAATCTTTTCATGTCTCTGCAGAAGCTGGAACTGGATCGATTTATGCTTTATGCTCATGGTCCGGACCTTTGCAGGGAGTCAGACCTCCGCCACGCCATGGCAAACTGCTTTGAAGCCCTGATAGGTAAAGCATACATATTTGTGCGTGCAAACATTGTGTGTTATTGTGCCTATGCTGCGCATTGACGTTGATGGAGCAGGCATAGGCCTGTGCTGAGTACTGTTAGTAGGGGTAGGGATAGTAAAGCTTCTTAAATTTCCTTTGTCCCTTCCCATCTACTGTACAAGTGCTGTGTGAGTAACATGATGAATGTGCAGTATTAAAGTGAACTCTCACCTTTCTTCTCCTGACTCACATGTCCCTCCGATGTACCCGTTTCATGGTGTTGTAGCAYGGCACTTCCATATGTCGCCTTAGGACTGCACCTCTCATGTCACTGTGTCCAGCTGTGGGCAGCCCTCTGAGGAAGAGCAGTTCATTCACCATGGCCTGGCAGCAAAAGTGGAGGCTTATTGCTTCCGATAAATAGTACTTGCACAGACCTGCAAAATGTGGAGTCCCACATTAGCCCCGAGTTTTCAGTTCTGCAGGTTGCTTCAGCATTCACCAGATACTCCTAACCAAGTCACCAGCCCACTTTCTCTGTGCCCTGGTAACTCTTTTCCTGTGAATTAAACATGACATTTGTTAAGTAAATGTTTTAGGTTTTTGTATTTTTCTTCCGAAGAGAAAACATGGCAGTATGCCATAGCTGCTATAATAAAGCTACCAAAGCTCTCTAGCTGAGGGTGAAGGGGAGCTGTGCCAAGTTAGTTGAAGGACACTGTAATGCTGATCAGTGACTGGCTATGCTGATCGATTAATTTACTTTGGAGAAAGAGAAATCGGGAATGCCTGACCACAGTTATCATAATCAGCAAGCAGGAAGGGGGAAGTATGGTGTTAGAGCCATGCAAGTTCTATTTTATGTAGCATATTTTTATAAATCCTTATTTGATTGAATACATGAAACAAGCTAAATCTCAGTGATTCAGCTTCATATGCATCCAAATGTACTCTATGTAGTATTGACAACAGGAGTATCTTAGCCCTATTCAGGCCTTTACATACTACACAGGCTCCTAAAGCATTTTATCTGTCTTTGAAAATACATCACAGTTTGCTTAGATGGCAACAGTTCTGCGCATTCTGCCTTGGGCCAAATTGCATTTCTTCTTATCAAGAAATAAGAGTTGTCTTTTCAACTCTATTTCACCTTCCATGAGTGCTTTGATCTTTAATTAAAAAATAAAAAAGAAACAGAAAAAAAACACTAGATCTGTATCTGTGACTTCGTTCATATACTTCAGCCTGACAATGATGTGATGATGAGGACTTTCTGGCAGACACTGAGATTTGCTAAGAGAGCAGACTTGCTGTTTAACCTCCAGCGCGAAGTTGCTCAGGAAGCTAATAGAGCAGTAAGGTTTTGTTAGGGCCACAGCTAAAAGCTGGGAGTTTGTGAAGGGACAACAGAAGTATATTTGGGGTCTGGAGCTCCTACTTGGGAACCTTTGTACAAATCTGGTGCTTTTTCCCTGCAATGAAAATAATAACTAAGAGGCTGCCTAGTACCTGCTTAAAATTCTGTGCTCTCATAACATGCCTCTGGCAAGATACTGTTACAAACCCCCAAGCCAATCTCCAAAGAATCAAAAGAGAGTAGCTGACCTACTGAGAGAATCAGAAGGAAAGGATTAAAAAAAAAAAAAAGAGAGAGAGAGAGAGAGAAAAGAAAAGCATAGCGAGGCAGAGCGTATTCTCCCTATATTTGGGATTATTGACTCCCTTGCTCTGTGTTCTGTAGCTGTGTTCATGTAGCTGTGTATTCCCTTTGCTTTTATACAGCTGTGCTTACAAGGACTAGTAGTAGGATTACAGAAGCCCTTTTGTAAAGAGAATCAAAGGACGAAGTGTTGATACTCTATTTTAAAAGTGCCTGTGCAGATACAGTGTGGTACACACAAAAAATACAACTTGTTAGCACAAGTTTTGTTAAATTTGTTACTAAAGGCCATATGGAGGGCTAGTGATGCCTGTGCATGCAGTTTTTCAAAAAAAAATATATATATATATWATTGTAATATTGGGGAAATACTGACAGATTTATATGCAGGATGTAATGTTTTTGAAGAAACAGAATAAATGAAAATTATTCATTGGCTGTTGAAGTTTATTTCATGACTGTCACTGCCCACATATATTGTATAGTTAGCTGATTACTGGAAACCACTTTTAGAAATAGATCACTTTTAGACTAATTTCCTTAAACTTTGCTCTTAGAGCATATCACTTTCTATCACTTATTTGTCTTTTTTTTTCCTAGAAATTTTACAACCGTTGATTTATGTTAGTGTTTAATATGCCTTAAATTTCTCAGAAAATTGGATTTGCTATTTTGATTCTTACCATAGAAGGCATGCTTTTAAAAAATAAATATATTAGAGATGAGGAAGTCAGAGATCTATGACTTCTCTGTGCTTAGTAATTTTCCATGTACTAATGTGTTTCTGCCCTTTGATGTATTGGTCCCCTCATATAGGAGCTGTTTATTTAGAGGGGAGCCTAGAAGAAGCCAAACAATTATTTGGACGTTTGCTCTTTAATGACAAGGTATTTATCTAATTTACAACTTGACTTCCATTTTAAAATGTTTTTCTTAAGAATCATGAATGAACAGGAGTACACCTGTTGCACTTAGTTCCTAAGAATTTAATGTAGCATGGCATGTTTAGGACAGCAAACTGCACTAGTTCAGGAGGAAAAACTATGGTATTTCCTCAGGTTTGCTGTTGGTTGGTTGCTCAGGTAGGGARGGGCCTATGGTGTGGGAAACCTACAGACTTCCATTCAAAATGCCTCTCTAAGAGCAGAGGTGSGTGCTGTGGATCCAAACAACGTGCTTTGCAGAAACGGTGCGCTATTTCTGTTTCATTGGTTAAATAAATACCCCCCACCCCCCAACCTATACTAAATACATTTTCTAAAACTAAATACATATCTTTGAAGGGGTGGGGGGTCATCCAAAATTTACCTAACTGCAGAATTAAAATCTGATCCATTTTTTGCAGATTACATTGTAGATCAYTGCTGACTGGAATTTATCCCAGACAATAGTTAAGGACAGTGAAGGGGGAAGTTTGCTGATATTGATTAATTCTTAAGTTTTGCAAATTATGTTGTGAACCTGGGAGCTCTTATGCATACCTCCCTTTGTTTAGTTGGCCACGCTCACTTTTTATTACTTGTTACTCTCATCTTTCATCGTATTTTGGCATGTCACTTCTACCTTAAACAGAACAAAAGCCCTTCAGGTCAGGGAACAAGTTTCGCCAGCTCAACAAGCAACCAGTATGTAATGCTGAAGCAATGCATGTGGCAGCAGTGAAGGATGAATTATATAGTCTTTTCCTTCTTTATAACCTGTGAATCTTTGGAAGGACAAAGTTTATTAGAAATAAAAGTATTTTGTAACATATTATAACTTAGTGTTTACTCGCTGCCTGTAATGAAGGAAGACTATATGAAATAAAAGAATACAAATTTTTTTGTTTTTCCGTCTTGGCTTTTGGTCAAATCATACTTGCTACTGAGGAGGAGTAGGGAATAAAGTTGGACCTGGGGCTTAAACAAATCTTTTTATTTTTTTTTCCTTCTCTAGCCAGTTTTTATTTGGTTCAAGGATTTTTCTACTTCCTTGACACAAGCTAATTGGGAGAACTACAGGCAGTTTGAACAGCAAATACATGATTTTAAAAATTAGTTTGCCAGCACTATTGAATTTGCAATAAGCAGAGTCAGCATCTGAAATAGTTCAGTATTTCAAGTAATGACATTTTATTTAGTACTGTGGAATTTGTTAAATGACTCCCTTGAGCATTAAAGGCATCTCTCAATGTTTGCAGGACCTGCGGGATGTATGGCTTAATTATCCACTACACCCACTCCAAGTAAGTGTGTCTCTTTCTGTAATAAATTTCATAGCYCTGTTTTATTTCCAGGGATGCTTTTCCTTAGGCTTCTGCTGTAGTGACGTTTCAGAAAATTTACTAACAAGTAGGAGTGTATATATTTGCCTTTATGTGTTTTGTTTTGTTTTGTTTTTTGATAAATAATGAGTCTCTGCCTTTCTGAGGATTAATCATTCACCTTTCCTTGGATTGTGTTTGATATATGATTGTGTTTCTCATACAATAAATCTAGTGAGAGGTAACATTTTGTCTTCTTTTTCTTCATCTGCTATAAGTTGGGACAAAAGGGGCACAAAAATGGTCTCATGTAGCTATTTTGTTGAAAATAAGACCTATATGTTAATTGTAGGAAGACACATTACTTAAATGACTTAAGAGTGTAATGCTAAATATTTGCCTGATTACAGCATGGTTGTTTCATTGATTCCAGTAGCTTTAATAGCAGGTAAACACTGAAAATACAGATATGTCTGAAAGGTAACTTATCCTCCATCTATTTGTGAAACCCACAAGTAATCCACAGTAGGTTATTTTACAGTTCTGGAAGTTGGCAGAGCTGATTTCAAATCCTTGCTCCGTGAGTGAATTCTGGTGGAGACCCTGAGCAAGTCATGGAGCCTCTCTGCACTGTAGTTCCCCATGTTTACAGCAAGGATGACAGCATCTTCCAAGGGTGCAGGTGTGCTGCAAGGACAGCTGTATTCAAATTGTGATTCAGTCCATTAGTAAGGCTTTCTGGATCACATAAACATCTAAGAGAGAAATGGCCCTCTTATTACCTCTTTTGTCCAGCCAAATCTTTGGTGTTTTGTGCAGAGTCAATCTGACTCCATTAAAAGTTTTTGTGAGCACACCCTTCCAGCAGAAGGTCACTTAGACACCTACATCTGCAATGTTTCAAATATGTGGTACAGATTTTGCAGTGGGCGTGTAGACAAAACCTGTAGCGACAGATCATTGCACCTGAAGCACTTGTACAATCAACTCTCTGTCGCTGTAAGACAGGAGTAAATGGAAAAGAGTCTTAATGAAAAAATCAACTTTCCAGACTAAGCGCCAGCTATCCTGAGTGGCGGTACAAGCACACAAGAAAACTCTTATTCTGGATTTCTTTCTTTTTATTATTTTGTTTTATTTTAACATCTTTCTGTCCGCTTTCACGAAGGAGGCTTGGACTATGCTTAGGTTGGAGACAGGGAGTATATGAAGCTTATCATTTCTTGTTCCTACTTTAACTTCTGTGGGGTGAAAATGTATTTTCCTCTGTGGCCCAGATGTCATCCTAACTTTCTGCTTGCCAGTAGGGGAAGCATAAGCTGCCCAGTTTGGCCATTGGGAAGGGCTAGCCTTGAAAAATGACATTTTAAAAATTATTGAATGCGACTGTAACAATATGGCAAATGAAATACCAATTAAAAAGAATAGTTCTGGGTGAGATATATAGAACTGAAGGCCTGTAATCCTGTCGTTTTGTAGCAGACAAATCAGATGAAACTGTGATAAAGAAAATAATTAGTGGACGCCTGGATAAATGTGATTTATTTGGAGAGAATCAACATGACTTTTGCAAATGCAAGTACTGCCTTACCAACTGATAGGAGATCTTAGAGGAGACAAAAAAAGTAAAAATAAAAAAGTGGTAACACAGATGCTATTGTCTATTGGGTTTCCTGAAAGGCTTTTGACAAGCGACGCACCAAAGACTTGAGCAAATAAAAAAATAAAATAAAATAAAAAAGAACAACCCCAGCGAAGAGTGACAGTCCTTGCATAGGTTTAAAGGAAACACAAGAGACAGGACTGGACTGAAATGACCATTTCTTAAAGTGGATGGAGATGGTCAGCGGATTTCTGTAGGGATCTGTGCTGAAGCATGCGCTGTTCACATCAGCAGTGTAGCACTTAAGAAAGAAGATGAGCAGTGAGGTGGCAGTATATTGACAATACCAAATCATTCAGGCTCATAGGGACGACAGCAGGCTGAAGAATTGCGATGTGACCACAAGAATGCAACAGTGCCTGAACAGGCAGTACAAAAGCAGATGGAATTCCATGTAGGTAAATATAAAGGGCTGCACATGGAGAAGCAAAAAACAGCCCTGGCTCCACAAGCAACTGAACTCTGAACTGAGCGTTAGCCCTCAAGAGTGGGATTTTGAGACTGGGATAGGTAGTCAGCTGTCAGCTGAAGGCTCAGTAGTGTTTAAAGAAAAAGACAAATTAAACATTACTAATTGTTAGAAAAGGGATAGAGAACAAAACTGAAAAGATCCTGATGTCACTTTGAAAAACTGTGGCTTATGCACACCTTGAATATTATGTGCTGTTCTGCCCCGCATTTTGAAAAGGGTATAGTAGAACTGAAAAGGTGGATGAGCAGAAATAAAAAAAATTTGTGGATTTTTTGTCTCCATCTYGATGTGTTGTTGATCTGCCAGCCCTGTTGAGTCTGTTGCTCGATTTCAAGCAATCTGATAACATTAGAGATCTCAAAGACACGTAAAATTTTACACGTTTCATGAAAATAAATATCCTGTATTATCCATATGCAGAGACAGGACCATATAAGCAACACATTATAAACGCCCCAACTGTTAAAAAAAGCTTTCATCAGGGCTCACATTTTCTTTGACGGGTGGTAACTATCCAAGACAAAAAGCCACAGGAAACTGTTTTTTCTCAGTTCAACTGTTCACAGAACAACTTGTTCACTGTATTCTTTGCCCTTGGTTTACAAAAAGTTTGCTTTTCTCTTAAAAATTTTGGAAATTATCTGTTTGTTGTTATTTGCACTTAATCTTATTTACAGCTGCAAGAGTCCAATACTGACAGGCAACTCATTGAGACCTCTCCAGTTCTTCAGAAGCTCACAGAGTTTGAGGAGGCAATTGGAGTCATTTTTACTCACGTTCGGCTACTAGCACGTGCGTTCACCCTGAGGACAGTGGGTTTTAACCATCTGACTCTGTGAGTACGCAGCAGCAATTGCCCTTGTGTAGTTCTGTTGGTCCTTCTGTTAGTATCCCGAATTGCTTCGTTTAAAACAAAAAACAAAAAAAAACCAAAAAACTTGGGCTGTTACATCTGTTCTCCAGAAAAGAACAGAACAGCTCTGTCTGCAAGCCCACCTGGCTGAGTATCTTGTCTCTCACAGTAGTCAATGGTGCATACTTTGTGAAGGAGTTTAAGGAATGTTTTAAAGTCATCCTGGTGCATCTTCTGAGCTTCTTGCTTCAATGACTTTGGGGCTTCATCCTTGACACTGTAGTGAAACATATGTGAAGGTACATTTAAGGAGAGGAGAGAAGTAAAGTCATCTTCAGGCAAAGTATAGCCCTTGTGTTCTGTGGTTTGTGCAATACCTAACACAGTGGGCTTTTGGTCTCTAACAAGATCTTTTAGGTCCCATTTTAAAGCAAACAGTAGAGACATGCCAACAGGTACCCAAGCTAGGATCCACAAAGGTTTAAACCTTGATCCTTTTACTTCTTGTAAATGGACAGACTTTTTCTCTCCACTGAAGTCATTGCATTTATTAGTTCACTTGCTTGTAAGAAATTGCAAATAGAGACCATATCCCATTACAAACTTGATATCAACTTATTCCTCTTCTCCTTCAATTAGTCCCATATCTGTGGTCTAATAATTGTGTTTATCTCTAGCTTCTCTGATTTGCTTTCTCTTGAAAATCAGTGCTACGACAGTAGCGAACTGTGTTTTCATCTCATCTGGTTAACACTAGAAAATGATCTTAAATATGTTTAAAAATGAGTGAGGCTTACTTTCAGATCACTCGTTATTTTAATTTGTGGGTGCATGCTGGTTTTGTTTTTTCCCTTCCTGAGTGCTTATTGATTTTGCTGCATTGATGTCTCATTTTTCAGAGGCCACAATCAGAGGATGGAATTCCTGGGTGACTCCATAATGCAGCTGGTAGCCACAGAGTATTTATTCATACATTTCCCTGATCATCACGAGGGGCACTTAACGGTGAGACTGCCATCAATCACACTCTCCGGGAGAAAAAGTGTGGGATGGAAACTGAAATTATGGAAGCAGCTAGTGAATTATTCTGAATTTGATTAATAAAAGAAGCCTCAGCAAACACTGCTCTTAATAAGGCTTTGTTAATTTTAAGACGAGTTCTACAATGAATAGGAAATGGTGATTTATGAGCCCAGAGCAATAATTTTTGTTCTGTCTATGAAATGGATCAATAGTTTTAATGATGCCAGTGGTGAACTTGAAAGATAAGACTAGTTCTTGTTTAAAGACAGATGTTTTAAACTATTTATTTAAATAAGCACCTCACATGAGTTTTTTATTCATGACTACTAGTCTATGGAACCAGAAGGGGTTTTCTTTCCTGATAAGGTTGCTATTTTACAATCTATTTTACTGTGGCTTGCTCATTGTCTTCAATCCAAAGCTCCTGTAGTAGCTTTTGAATTTATTTTTAGTACTGTTGTGGTCATCTGTTGTTGGTTACCATAGCCTTTCAGCATCTCTTCTCCAGTCTCTGAACAACCCAGTTTGTGGGTCTTTCAACGATTTACAGTGTTTTAAGCATAGAGTGGTAGTACGTGTAATTTTTTTTTTTTTTTTTTTTTTAGAGGAATTGATCACTTTAGTAGTGCAGCTAGATGTTTTGGGGTTTATTTGTGAAGAATTTTCTTAGGTTTACTGAATTTTCTTAGTTTTCAAATCTTGATTAGAATAAAAAAGTATAGAAGTATCAGGAGTATAAGTCAAGTCCTTTAGTTAAAATTAGTAAGTAGTTTTGTAGATTTCTTATCTACTGGGAGTGATTTTCTCAAACCAATAAACTGATGGTGATACAAAGTCTCTAACAAACAGTGTGTTTTCAAGAAAATGCTTCTTAGGTGTTTGGGGCTAAATCTGTTTACAAGAAACAAAAATCACATGCTCTGAATAAAAGTGACTTTCATTTTTCTTCACTGTTTCTTAAATTCCATTTACATTTGCTTGGATTTCTCTGCAGCATTCAGGAGACAGACTAAATAGAGCCTGAATTTTTAATATGAAAACAAAAAGGGGGAGGAGCCTTCTCATATCAGTTTTTCCTAATGGAGAAACAAAAACATGAGGCAGAAATCAAAGGTTGCCTTTTTTCCTTTGTAGGTGACTATTAAAATTGTAGGCATCAGTGTCACAGTACGATAAATCTTTCAAGTATTATTTGGCAAGAAGGGTATAAAATGTTGCTATTAATGGTTTTAAATACTCAGAACAATGATCAGAACATCTCCATGTTGTTTAATTTAATGATAAATGACTTGGAAAGTGGAACGAGTTGCATGTTGTCCAAGTTTGCAGGGGAAACTATAAAGTTTGGACACAGAGTGGAATGGACATTGAGAATACATAAAAATTCGGAGAAGTAGGCAAATGCCTAGAATAAAATTTAAATTCTAGGGATGCACATGCAATGATAACCAGAATTATGTTTGAATGTTTTTAACTTTGAGGACAAATGAGATGAGGCTTGTGAGGGAGAGGGAGACTGATGATGGAGGACCTGAAGAGAAACAACAAACACTGAGCTCTCTTGCACCTTTTATCTAGGGACATAATTATATATATTTGAAGTACTAACAGAGCATCAGCTGAATCGTGCATGTAGTGCTGAGGAAATTTAACTATATTTAAGAAAAAGGAGGAGGAGAATAATTTTGTTTACAGGTTTTGAGATAGCCAAATGATCTGTCAAAAAAAGAAAATGAAATTTGGTAGGCTCTTGAAAGATACAACTTCCCCAGTGTTGGCTTATGCTACAGTCGTGGGTACTAATATGCTGTGGGAACATGGAAGAATAGAAGTAATTTCCTTTGTAGCTGGAGTTAAGCTCCAGCTGAGCGTACATCCTGAGTTACAGCATCTGTAATGGCACAGGCTGTGTGTTGCCAGGGTGGAGACTAGCTCCCAAAAAGATATTGGAAAGGGACAGATACCCTGTCCTCCTCATATCATTAAAGGGAATTGGGCTTGTTGCTGGATCCCATTTGTAGAGGAGGCAAGTTCTAATATGGAAGGGGTTGAGAAACACAGTGCTAGATGGATATCTGGTTCTTTCCATCCCCAACTCACTGTGAGTGTGTATTTTACTCTTTATTAGTTTTACCATAGTACTGATCATGGATAAGGGTCCCATCATAATAGATGCTCGGCAAATACAACAAAAAAGATCCTCCTTCTCCTATTGCAGGAAACAGCTTTTTGTCATATGGGACTGCACTTTTGTCTCATAGGTTGCATATTGTAGTTAGGATTTGGTTAGGGAATGTATTTATTGTTCATCTTAAGGACATAGAAAGGAAGGATTTTGGAAAGGAACAAGTAGGAAGATGATTTTGAGCAGAGGTTAGGAAGGCAGGTAATAATCCTCTTCTTTCTGCAGTCTGCCTAGTTTATGAAGATCAAGATGTAAGTATCTGCTTCATATATCATTGCCAAACAAATTATGAACATACTGTTCTTTATTTATCTGTTGTCAGAGATGAAGTATCAAGTGCAGGGAATAAATCTTGATTTCCATAAGCTCAGTTGACATGTTGGAGCCAGGTAGCATATAACTTGTATCTAATAAGCAGAGCAAAAGTGACATGGCAGACAAAGAAGGCAAAATATGCACTGCAACTTCTCAACTCTAGATTATATATAAGCAGTGGAAAGAGAGACATTCTTCCCCCCACCCCATCCTGCCTCCCAGAATAGCCCCAAAGTTTTAAATTACACCATTTCATTTAAAGCAAAGAAAGAACAGAAAAAAAATCACCCTAACCAGGAGTTTAGAAAATTGAATGAAAACCTGAAATCCCAAAGTACTCCTTAAAGCTGTGTGAGGTAGGTCTTTGGTCTCTGTATTTAAGCAATCTGCCTACAACCAGCCTTAAGCACCTCAGGGGACTCTGCTGGAGGACCAGATATCCTGGACTTTAACATGTGCTGAAATTGTTAGGGACAGAACTTCATCAAGGACACATCAGCTCAGCCATACTGCCTTCAGTAGAGCAGTATAACAGCACATATATGCGCTATCCAGTTATGCTCTGCCCAAATGAATGGAATGGCTTCCTCATTTGGTGGTTCTGAAACACTAGATTGTCTCACTTTAGTGTGTATTTGTTTTAATTATTGACTATTTGTTTCTTATTTGATGGACTCTGGGAACTGCTCTGTAGACTCCAGAATATTGTGTGTTATATGGAAAAATGCATAACTTCATGTATTTCACCAGAAAATTGCAGATGAGCTGCAAAAGTATTGGAATGGTGAAGAGAYGGTGTTTGATTGCAAATGAATTCACAAACAAGCATTTATAATGCAAGACTTACTTATAGAAGGAATGTATCTATAGAAGAAATAAAATTGGGGAGAAGATTTAAAACAGAAGAAAGAATTAGCAGGAGAATGAGCGTGCATGTGTGCGTAAATCATACAGAATATGAGGTTTGCTGAGAGAGAAGAGAGAGGCAGCAAGGATAAATAACTTTTTTCCTCCCATCTCTCCTTACCTTTTTAGAGTTCAGCATTGCTAATTCTTACCATTTAGTGGAACTTCTTTCTGTTGCAGCTGTTGAGAAGTTCTCTGGTAAACAACAGGACGCAGGCCAAAGTGGCAGAAGAGCTGGGTATGCAAGAATTTGCCATCACTAATGACAAGACAAAGAGACCTGTAGCTCTTCGGACTAAGACTTTGGCTGATCTCTTGGAATGTGAGTTAGTGTGCTTATAACCGCTTAGTACTTATCAACTTTTTTTTCTTCAGGGCTTGTTTAAGAAAGGCATTAGAAATCCCCCAAGTTGTTATTAAAGATGCATGTTCAAATTTTCAAGTGAATTATGCCTAAACCTCTGCAGGACAGATTTTTGAACACTAGCCTACATTTTTGCAGGCTCAATAAGAAAGCATGAAGAAGGCATAATTGCAGGTGTGATATTGCAGGCTTAGAAATGGAGGGGTTGTGAAGACCAGATCAAAACTGTATCTCAAAAGTTAAAACTTGTCATCTGAGTCAAGCTATTTAATGGCAGTTTCAATGTATCAGTAGTATATTCTTGTCACTGTTAGAAGATAAAGTATTTCCTTCAGTGCATGAATATTTCTGTGGTTCATTTAACTGCATTCTGGGAGAAGGTTTCAAAATAGCAGTTCCACAAGAGGGAAAGCCACATGGAAATTAAATGATTTTTAGTCCATTTGTCAAAGTGTGTGCTACTTTCTTTCTAAAGAAAGTGAAACAGTAATAAATATTGTGCAAAGAAAGTTAATCCGTATCCTGTACATTCTGATACATTTTGTGAGCCATTCAGACCCCTTGGCTTTTGCCAAATCCTCTTAGTAAATGGAAATTGCACACAAACAGGAGTGATTTATATCTCAAACATTTTTATGGTACCCAGTAGTGATTTATTTCTAAGTAGCCATGGTCTGCTGGTTAAAATGTGGGATTAGGATCTGAATGTTGTTTCTAGCTCTTCAAATGACTGAGTGAATTTGGGTAAGTCATGTAATCTCTTGGTCAACTTTGTTTTTTCCTGTATATGCAGGATAATAATACCCTCATCAGATCACTGCTGTGAAACTTAACTGAATATGGCTTTAGAGTACTTAAAGATATTTGTTTCTAAAAGTGAAAGCTATTCTTGGATGAGTGACAGTACCTTTTTTTCCCCCCCCCCAGCCTTTATTGCTGCCCTGTACATTGATAAAGATTTGGAATATGTGCACACTTTCATGAATGTATGCTTTTTTCCACGTTTAAAGGTAAGGCCAGTAAGGTTCCTACTTTCTTACCGCCATAGTGCTTTTAATATATGCCATTGTGTTTTGGAGTCTTACCACAAACTCTCAACCATAAAAGCATCTTTGTGAACACCTTACAGGAGTTTATTTTAAATCAAGATTGGAATGACCCTAAATCTCAGCTTCAGCAGTGCTGCTTGACTCTCAGGACAGAAGGAAAAGAGCCAGACATTCCTCTTTACAAGTAAGAAACAGCACCTTATGGATACAAGCTAATTATCAATCTTTCTTTTAAATGAAGGAAGATGTGGTCAAACGCCCAATGTTTTTTCCCATACTTTGGCCTTATTTTAGCCCTCCAGGCCAAGTCCTTTAGCCTCTTCTTGTCTGAAGATGATAATTGTTGAACCAATGTTTTCTGAGCTTTTGATGTTTTAAGCCATTGCAGGGAAGAATCAGTAAGAATTTTACCTTTTACTGTTTCAGGGAAAACAAATGTGTTCAGTGTTCATTGGCATCATTCTGTGTTTTTTTTTTCTTCCTTTAATGTAAAATAGTGGGAATATTTTGAATGAAGTGAATAGAACAAGGACAGTGGCTGTTCAGATACAAAGTCGATACCTCCATTCTGTTTCCAGTAATACTATGAACTTTCTTTACGTCCCTGTGCTACCAAAAATAACATGATACGCCTCCTGATTGTAGGCTCCAGTTCTAATCAACAAAGAGCCAGGCACATCTGAGGGGCAATGCAGGGTTTGGACATTTTCAACATGCAATTCAGCCCGCATCTGTTGTCTTCCATAGGAATAAAAGAGCTCAGGGCCAGAAATTTCTTGACTTGGGCACCTTAGTTAAATACCTGAGACTGGGTGGGACAAATCTGCCTCCTCTCTTTCAATTTCATCAGTGGTAAAATAGAGTAATAGCTACTTCAAAGAGACAGTAATAAACTTTTAAATTTGTATACTGCATCCACATCTACTTGATGAATGTAGGGAAGGGTGCAATGTTAGCCCCCAAGAGAAGAGAAAGGCTGTGAAAGTTCAGGGCTTATGTTGGGATTACTCTACCAAAAATGTATGAGGAATGAAAATCTTAAGTGCATTTGTCACATTTACTGAATTAAAATTTTCGATGAAATGTAGCAGTGAGTTATAGTGAGAAACAGTGCACCTCAGAAATGTGATCACTTTAATGTGGTAACTGATGCTCTGCCAATCTGACTCCTCAGTGTTTCTGTCTGAGGGTTCACCCCTTTACTTGAGTGAGGAAGATGAATACAAAAGAAATTATTCCTGATTCTTGTAAAACCCACTGAGTATCAAGTACCAAATGTTTGTTTTGTTTTGCTGTGATAAATTGATTTTTGTAGTACAGCTTAGTCATATGCTGTTATCTTCCTATTATCTTGTTAAATTTTTCCCTTGGGGTTATCTGTTTCACTGCACTCAGTAGCTTAGCTTTTGAATTTGGGGTGGGTTTTATTTGCTCGTGTCTGGTGTTACACACTACACATGTGGAATACTGTAGTTAGATACTTTAAAAAATGATGTGAAATTGCTGCTCCTTCCTAAGTGAAAAAAGGTAGTGGACAGAACTCAAGCTGACAGTGGGGAGAGATTAGAGACGGGGAAGAAACAGCAGAAGCAAATTCATTGCATGCCTAGGGAATTATCTTTTTCTCCTTGAGATGATTATCAATGCATATCCTAGACTTTCACTCAAACAGAAAGGTTCTTTCGTAAGTGACAGAAAGTGTAACTTTTCAAAGTTGAAGGAAAATTCCTTTATATTGTGATAATTTGCTATGTAGAGAGGCCCCCCCCCCCCATCTAATACCAAGCCTTTTAAAACTTGCTAAATGTTCAGCTCTCAGAGCCTAAAAATTTGGTGCCCATCAGCTTGTTGGTATGATTATTTGCAATTGCACAGCTATGTGTTTTTTAAATGATTTTATTACAGGTGTATTCAGTGTTTCAGCACTTTGTGCATAGTATGCATTTTTGCCTGTAGGCTGAAGTTTTAATTTTCATATGGTACTCCTGAGTGAGCTTGAAGGAATAAATAAATCCAGTATAAACAAAGATCCATTTAATGTAAATTACTCCTTTTAATTGTGCACCATACTGGCAATCTCTGGGTTAAGGTCATTTATACAGCCGTCCTTCAAATCCTTCCTCCATTTTTTTGTGCTAGTTCCACTAAATGTATTGACCAGACTGAAAGCTTGTTGATGTAYGTGCCACTGACAGATTCATTTTTTTAATACTTCCCGCTTGAATAAATCATGTCTGTCTTATTTCAGGACTCTGCAGACCGTTGGACCTTCTCATGCCAGGACATATACAGTAGCTGTTTATTTCAAAGGCGAAAGAATAGGATGTGGTAAAGGCCCAAGGTACTGTGAAAAACTGATGGCATGGTATTAAAGTTTATTTGACTCAGGAAGCGTCCAGAATTACCAGCCATGAAGGTAGACAAGTGTCCAACTGGCCTCAGAAAAGGAAAGCTTTAGAGCCTTTCTCAAGTCATTCTGAGTTTCTGCCTCAATCTTATTTTAATACCTGAAGGGTTCAATGCCTGTATACGTTTAGGCCTTAAGTTTTTTTGGTGAACCTACGAACAAGCTGGCCAGCAATCTTGACCTATTGTGACTCACAGGATGGAAACTACAGAACAGCTTCCTGAAAATGATGACTTTAGCGTTAGTTTTGCTGGTAAATTATGGTCCAAATTAAGCTGGCAAGGAAAGGGTGAAAGGCTCTCAAATCTGATACTGTAATTTTTAGGCATGTAAGTAAAAGAAGGTGAATATTTTGGGATGGTTTATGAAGTTACAAAGACTTCAACCATGAACCCAAAGTACCTAATTTTATTTTGTGGTATCAAATCTATGTTATGAAAATATCATTAGTTTTATAGCTTTCACACCTCTGTGATTTTGTTCCTTTTTTTCTCTCAAGTCAAAGCAAATGCTTCAATAGAGAAGAATGAATAGAGAAGAACTAGAATATTGTTAATGTTATTGATCTAAGTTTAAAAATATTATACTGGAGCTGTGGTGCTATTGCTCACATATTTGTGAAAAGGTTGATATATCATACACCATAGAAATTGCTAGCTACTGATTATCTGAAGAGTTTTATTACAAAAGAGTAGCCAGTGCTTCATTTTCTCAGAAATTGTGATTTATTCTGTACAACTTAGATCAAATATAACATGTTTTTGTTTGGCTTTGACAGTATTCAGCAAGCAGAAATGGGAGCTGCAATGGATGCACTTGAAAAATGTAAGATATTTGCTTGGGCAACAAAGAAAATTATATTTTACTTCCTTAGGCTTTAATGGGGTGAGGTGTGTGTTTTGTGGGGGAGAAAAATAGAACAGAGCATATATATTGAATGCTGTCAGCTTCTAAGCAACAGGTTTGCCTATTACTGCTTTCTAGGCAACTCTGTAAAAAGTGGAGTTAGTATGATAACAACAGTTTTTTTGTTTTTGTTTGTTTGTTTGTTTGTTTGTTTGTTTGTTTTTAAAGGGAGTTTTTGATCTGTTACAGAGACAGTAACTTAAAGGGAACCCTGTGCAATAAAGTCTCATTGAGATTTTCCATGCTTTGAATATGTAATGGGATAAGCCTGCTCCATCTCAGATAGTGAGATTGTCTCATGCTCTGGTTTGGGGAGGAGGAATACTACTTTTCATTTGCCAATTTAGAAAAGAAAATTTGATTTTTGGATTATGCAGTAGACTAAAGACTAACATGCAGATCCTCAGCCTCATTTAAGTCAATACTAATCCGTTAACAGCAGTTTATGTCAGCTGAGCATCCACTCATCTTTGTATACTTCTTTCAAAATTATGCACAGAAAATACAGCATGGGAGCAGTCCTTCATTGCAAGGGCATCTCAGAGAGGAAACTAGTCAGTCTAGTTAAAATGCCAGCTGTGCAGGTACTGTTAGTAAATAGGTAACGTGTTCTGTGCAACAGAAGCTCTCTGTGCAGGAGGAGTAGGGGAAGTCGATTTTTACATTTCACTGAAAGGAAAGACCTGCCGTTCCTCAGATGTCAGAAGTTTTTAATCCATAACCTCTGCATTCAGAAATTCCAAGCCTTAAAACTTTCAGAAGACAATGTAGTCCCTGTAGTTCAGAATTGTTCATATCCATCTGATAGGCATATACTTCACACCACCAGTAAATTTGATAAGTAGAAGACATAACTTCCCTTTTTCATTGAATATCTACAAAAATTTCCTGAACTATTCCTTTTGGGTGTTTTTTCTTGTGACAATATCATCTGTCATAAAGAGACATGAGCTTCAGGTCTTATCATTCAAGGACTTCACAGCTTTCTTCTGACATACATTTTTGAATACCACAGAATAATTTAGGTTGGGAGGGACACCACCCCTCAAAATAGAGCCAGCTTTGAAGTTAGATCGTGTTGCTTCAGGCCTTGTCCAGTCAAGTTTGAGAATCTTTAGGAATGGAGACTCCATAACCCCTTTTGGCACCTCTTCCTGTGTGTATATGTTTATATGGAGTGGGGCTTTTTATTTCTTGGGGT
>NW_020450842.1:482379-485333 GCF_003343035.1 Apteryx rowi | reverse complement strand
AACAAATGCATGAGTAGTTAATTTCAAACAAGTCATTTTCATACACCCGTTTATACATCTGATAGCTCTGATGATTTTATTACATAAATTTCCTTCTCCAAATCATAAATGGATTATTAACAAGCAGGTTGCTACCAAGCAGAATTCTTAAAGAATTATGTTACAGGCACCGTGCTGAAAATACTATTTTCATTTTATGGCATACATGAGCAACAAAATCTCCCAGAACTCCATTAAACACAAAGCACTGGAGTTTTAAAAACAACAGCAATTTAAAAACAATTTGCTTTTCTTTAAATTGTTTTCTATTTTAAATAAATAAATCTTTCTGTGCCCAAGTTCTGAATAACTGATGGATAAACCCTTTATTCATGTAGTATATAATAAAAGGCACAAATTTCACCAGCCAGTAAAACACAGAAGTGGAAAGTCACTTTACTATAATAGAAACTCCTACAAATAAGGTGACTTCTGCACTGTCTTCTCCAGCTGAATAAATCTATACTGCCTGGGACTAGAAAGGGGAAGGAAAATTCTCCTGGGGAACAACTCACCCAGATCCCCAGTCTTTCTTGGTGCCAAGGGGCTCCCACCTTCAGGAGCCTCAGCTGAATTTGCTCTTGGTAACTAACTACAGAGAGGTGCAGTCTTTTGCTAAGACAAATCCCAGGCTTGTTTATGGCTTTAAAGGTCAGCATAGTAACCTTTTGTGTTCATCTCGGACACAGATAGGTAGCCAGTGCTGATCCCAGCACTCTGCTGCTGTGTGATCCCAGCAGGATTTACCACCAGCTGCAGGCTGCCACGTACTCTACCGTCTCTTTGGTTTCTGACTGGCTGGAGGGTGCAGGTCTGAGCAGTTGTCCACAGCACCCTGGTCATGCGGAAAGTGTTGTATCCTGTCAGCAGTGCACTGAATGGAGAGCAATTCTGATCACTTACATAAGCTGATTTTATAGCCTCAGCTAACTTGTGTACCTAGAWAACAGCAGATGGACAAATGTCTGAAATCAGAATGGTCAGTCTCCCCTAGCTATTTCTCCATCGCTTCAGCTTTGTGTAGGTTGTTTTGTAGTCAGACTTCACTCATGCACGCTCCTAGATTGTGCTAAATAATTCTTCATACTAGTTCGTAGCTAAGTCATAACTTCAAGAACAGATTTTACTGCAATCCATTCTTCTGCACTATTCTTTTACCATTAGGAACCCTGTCATAATGTAGGATTTTGCATGGTCTAAAACAGTGATAATGGGAACATCTGTACAGTGCTTGGAACCAGTGGCTCCTACTTTTTGAAGTGGGAACAAGGGGAAAAACCTTGACAGAGCATTGACAGTAATCTTACATTCATTTTTCAGTATTAACCACTTGTTGCTAAGGGAACAGAACATAAAACCCAGGTAATACCTGGCCATGTTGCTATACCAGAATTTTATATTTCTTTTTTTGAGAGTATTTTATTTGGCAGTGCTTTGTAGCAGGAGAAACAGATATGGAAATCATCTAGAAACCAAGGTCTTACAACACAGAGCCCTGGTTCACTGTTAGACTGGACTGTTATAAATCAGTAAAAATGATGATAACATTATTCCCCCCCCCAACTCCTAACCTTATCAAAGTTAAAAAGTAAAATAAGAGCTGAGGCTTTCTCTGTGTTACCTGTTTGTTTATTAATGTAAAATATTTCTCCTTGTGTCAGATAACTTTCCCCAGATGGCCCATCAGAAACGGTTCATTGAACGGAAATACAGACAAGAGTTGAAAGAAATGAGGTGGGAAAGAGAGCATCAAGAGAGAGAGCCAGATGAGACTGAAGAAGCAAGGAAATAAAAGGAGGGCACGGAAGCAGAGACATATTTACTTACTTAATAACTCTGACTGTGGCCTGTGGAGACCTAACCTAGTTTCTTGCGGATGATGAATGAAGTGTGCCTGTTGGTATCAAATACAAAATCATAATCTCTCCTTAAAAAAGTGTGTATATAGAGAACATTTCTTCAGTTTGGTTTTAACTGCAAAGTTTTTTGTTTTTTTTTTCCCCACTGAGATTTGTTTTTAAGTCCTTTTAATTTTTATGAAAAGTTGTGGGATTATTTTTGTTGTTTTTAATGTCTTGTATGAAATAAATATTAATTTCAAAAATCTGTAGGAAGAAAAACTGTTTAACAAATGTCTCCTATGTCCAAATGCTATTGTGTCAGCGATCAGCAAAGTTATTGCATGAACTCAGCTACGGAGGAAGAAAGTGTTGTGACGTTAATTCAGCAGAGCACTTAAGCATGTATCTCACCCAAGTCTTGCAGCTATATGTACTTCTTGACTCTGCTAAAGCAGAGTCATAAATTTCTGGTCAGTAGATTGATTACTTTAGCACAGTAATTACTTTTGTTTTAAGCAGTGGAACTAGGATTCCATACCTGAAGAGTGACACTACAGTGTGTGGAAGGTTGGATTTTTGGTCTTTTAAGTCAGTATTTTAAACTTCTGGAAGAGGGAAGAAAAAAAAAAAAAGTAATTATGAAGCAAAGGAATGCTAACTTTGTGTACAGAATGTACTGAGCTTACATTTACAAGTTTTGTGTCATTCTCAACTTTTTATCATACTGATGCCTACTTTAATGGGTTTCTTTGTCCAGAACATAATCAGTGTGGTCCTGATAATCAAATGTTGTATTAGAGACTCCATACAGATGCTGTTCCAGATAGGTCACACAGAATCACAGAATGGTTGAGATTGGAAGGGACCTCAGGAGATCATCTAGTCCAACCCCCCCTGCTCAAGCAGGGTCACCTAGAGCACATTGTACAGGATCACATCCAGGCGGGTTTTGAAKATCTCCAGAGAAGGAGACTCCACAACCTCTCTGGGCAACCTGGTCCAGTGCTCTGTCACCCTCACAGTGAAGAAGTTTTTCCTCATGTTCAGATGGAACTGCCTGTTTTTCAGTTTGTG
>NW_020450842.1:463604-479883 GCF_003343035.1 Apteryx rowi | reverse complement strand
GTCTTTTGCCAACTACCCTGGCACTATAACTCTCCCCTTCCCCTCTTTCCTAGTTTAAAGCCCTCCTTACCAGGTTGGCCAACCTGTTGGCAAAGACCAACGTGCCCCGCTTAGTGAGGTGGATCCCATCTCTCCCCAGCAGTTGTCGATCTTCAGACAGGGTCCCATGGTCGTAGAAACCAAAACCCTGTTGTCAACACCAGCGGTGCAGCCAGTGGTTAACTTGGAAARTCCGTCTCCTCCTCCTCTCATCCATCCCCCTCACTGGCAGGATTGAGGAGAAGATGACCTGGGTTCCCAGACTCTTGACCACTATCCCCAGAGCTGCCCAAGCATCCTGCTTGATGGTCTCCAGTTTGCCCTTGGTGTCATTAGTGCCCACATGGACACTGGCTGTGTTGAAAGACTGGATGTCCAATTTGAAATACTTATTTTATTTAAATCATTTTAGTTATCCTGAGAGAAATTCTTCACAGAAACACTATCAGTCTTTTTAACTAGTGGCACAAATAGCAGCACACAGCACAATGTGGTATCTATTGTACTTAACGCTTTAGATACATAAGCACAATGCTCCTTCAAATTCCCCTATGTGAAAGAAAGGTGATTTTCTTTTTTCAAGTCTCTTCAAGTTAGAAAGAAAGGGACAGGAGATAGATACAGATCCTTGTAGTACTACTTAGATGTGAAGGTTAATCATAAAGTGCAGTGCTGTTCTTAAATATTTCAAAATGTAAAATAGAGATGCATTCAGAGCTGGTTCATAAACGGGCCATTCTGGTTGAAACTTTGAGAGATGAATTCCTGGTTCTGCTTCTTTTTACTGAGAAAGAAAACATAGTGGCCTTCTGGGGCAAGATCTTTAAAGATTTTCAATGAGATTTATGTGGCAGAAAGAGCTCTCAGAGACAAATCGATATAACTAAGTACAGCATGCTCATACAATCACGCCGATCAGGAAAACTGGCTGCATCACCACAGGCTGTCATTTTCTTGCTTGCATTGTGTGAGATTGCCTGAGGTTTCTCACAACACTGAAACCAATCTCTCTGGATGACAGCAGCCAGTGACAACAGAGGCTTCGGAGGGAAGGAGCTGCATCTCAAGTTTCGAGATTGTCATATGCATTTGGAAACTGATCCTTTTTCTGACAGACTCCAGATTCACTTTCCCTGGCACTGTGTGTGTAGGCACATTCTGAGATTGCAGCTGTTACTTTATTAGCTAATCTTTGTAACTGGCAGACAACTATGAGACCAGAGATTGCAAGGAGAAGTCTATTCTTGCGCACACTTTATGCTTCCACCTTATTTCTTTATTTGGGCATATTTTTCATCAGACTGTTTGGGAAGAACAGAGATAATGACTCATCTCAAATCAATAAGCAAGATGCTTCTGATTGTCAGTTTTTCACTCTCTTGCTGCCAGATTAACTGACTCTGTGGTGTCCTTTTGCTTGGCTCCTTTTGTTTCTTATTAAATTTCCATTGTGTGGCCCCTTGGCATTGTTCTGGTTTTGTTTTGTTGCTGTTAAACACTTGCAGGTTGGTACTGCTGAGGTAAGATCAGGGCTCCACTATTCTCACTACTGCACAGAAAAGAGCAGTTCCTACCCCTGCAAATTTACCCAGAATACATAGCAGATTTTCAAAGGAATTCAGGTGTAAACTGTCAAGGCAAGAACTGAAGGGTTAGAAACTCAGTCAGCCTAGTCACTTCTGAAAACCTTGTTAGACACCTGCATGCCCATCAACATGCTTAAATACTGTTGAAAAACTGGTCTACCATTTTGGAAGTGGGAAAACATCCAAAGCAGGAAATGCATAATGAATGACATTTGGGTATTTTAATTGTGGAGGACATGTTTCTCTGACTGTTCATGTGCATGTACCAAATGCACAGGTATTTGTACAGTTCCGTACAACCTATGCAAATCTGGGATGCCTACAAATAGGTAGGCACCAGTGGGGAATTACAGCTGTGGGAATATAAATTCTTCAAAACATGAAGGCTATAGATTCTTCTGCATCACTGGGAGAGCTGACTTAGCAGTACAAGGAGTTTGCTGCTGATGTGCATTAAAAGCACAAAACAGTGTGGCAAAAGTGACAATATTATGCAGTGTTTTTGTGGAAGAGTCCCTTGCTCCATTTTAAGGTCAGTTCTGCTACTTACTACTATTCTGAAACACAGATCACATAAAATTAGTCAAGAGACTCTAACTTACAAGTGGTAGAAAAGATGGGGTGCATATAAATTAAAGAGACAAAAAAAAAAAAAAAAAAAAAAGGAACCAAGGAGAGCAACACAAGGGAAAAGAGAAAGCCCAGGAGGAAAATGAATAACAGAAAAAGAAGTAATGGCCCTAAGCAAAGGAAGGAAAAGTTTAGGCTAAACATGAGCAAAAAACTAAGTGTAATTAGGCTAGTGAAATAGATTCAGAGGTAACTAAGGTGCAATTAATGCACATATTTAAGAATACAGGACAAAGAATACAATGATGAAGAGAGCGGATCTGAAAATCTTAAGGTTTGAGAGGAAACAAAAAAAGTCTTCCCTGGCACCCATCTATGATTTTTCTCCACAATGGACTGATGAACTATAGATTGCCATAGTGTTCAAATTCTGTTACTTGCAACATACCTATTTTCTCATTACAACTGCTTGTTGTAATTTTCTCTTCTGTGACAGCTGACATCAGTGCTATTCTATTCTTCTTTGTCTTATTTGACTTCTCATCAGTTATACTTCAGTCACTGCATCTCCTCAACTCATCATATTGTTCTCTCCATCCAGCTCCTTCAATCAGTATATAGACATAGATGCTTCTTTTGCATTGAGCACTAATTTGACTGTATGTTCCTTCAGTTCTATTTGCCCAAGCGTTTTGAATTCTGCCACTTCCCAAGAGAGTGCAGCTGTTCAGATGTTAATGGCCACTGTTAAAGGCTATGCAAATGGATGATCCTTGTTCAGCATGAAGTTGTTTTACAGTAGATCTCTTCTTTTGGGAGACATCCGTGTTTCATTAAATACATTATGATTTAATACACAATAGATGTTTCATCAGCAGTATCTCCTTCATATTTTGACAAACTGTAAATTCATGCTTTTAAAGTCTCAGTTACTCTCATGCCAAGGTTTCATTTCAAGGTTCAACTTTCAGCTCAACATAGAAGCTTATTAAAGTCAAGGAAAGGATCCCATCAACTCAGATGAGCTTAGGGTGAGACCTTATACTTCTGCTCAAGTTCAGATAACCCAAAACATAAATTTGCCAGTTGGATCCTGTTACATGTACTCAGTATGATAGATTTCACTCTTGCTATCATAGACTGCATTCTAATTCAACTGTCTATCTTCAGTCCTCATATGACTCTCAATACTTTTCTATGTAAAAGTGCTCAAAAATCTATAACAGACTTGTACTTCCAATATTGTAAGGTTAAGAAGTGCTATTTTCTGCTTTTGCAGATGTGCAATTGACTTGCAGTTTAAAAAGAGTTGGGTGCCTACATAGCTTTGATGACATGTGCCAAAGTGACTTTCATGGTGTTCCAGAAGCTCTTCAGGCTTTCCCTGGAAAAAGCACTTGAACCCAAGTTTCCGAGCATGCAGGCTTTCCCTTGTGGGAAAAGCTGGATGGAGTCACAGCCCTGCTGTGGATGCAAGGGAAGGCTTGGTGGGGCAGTAAGGAGCTCATGCTACACCCAGGGATGCTAACAAGAGGCAGAGGGGAAAGAAAGGAAAGACAAAGTTCATAGTCCCTTAACATTTTTCTCCTCATTTTGCCACTCTAAACTTACTCTTGRCAGGGTTAATTAACAACTGTGCATGCCAATGCCAGAGAAAACAAAGCAGACTGCAGTTTTTAGCCTTCTCCCTCATTTTCCATAGCAGTAACTGGGCCTAGGGATGTAACCTCTGTGAATGCCCTCTCATTACCTTCCCACTAATTAGTCTCATTTCATTTATGAGACACATTATCTGGAGATTTTATGTGGTTTAACATGTTAAGAATGAAGTTTCTTGACATTTGATTATATTCTCACTTAGGAGAAACTGTCACTCCTCCTCACATCTGCAAATAAGGGGATGGCTGAGGGAGTTGTCTGGGGATAAAGGGGCATACTCCTCCCAGCAATGGCTATGTAAAGGAAGCTATGTCATGCTGGTTCACTTTGAGCATTTGTGCCTTATTACAGCTACATGCCACAACTGTTTAGAACCTAAATTCATCCCATCTTAACTACGAGCATTTGACTAATCACAAAGATAAAGGAGCCGTTGCCCTTAGGTTCTCAACCAAGAGAGGGAAGTATGTCTAGTGGGTGATACATCCAGCCTCAGCTATGAACTAGTCTCTGGAGATGTTGTATCTTCTCTCACCTGATCATAGAAGCTATGACTTCAGTGTCAGCTACCAGGTAGGGTGCGTTTCAGCCTTGGAGTTTAGTACTGTAGATGAACTTGCCAGGAATTCTTTGTGTTTGGGCATTTTCTTTTTCTATAGATGCAGCTTGCTGCAAGTTCTAACTTCAGATACAGTCTTTAAAAATGTATTGTGCCAGCCTATGATTCCCTCCACTGCTCTGTGCTTATGGGCATAAAAGCTGAAGACAAATGTGACTATAAATTCATCCTAGAATAGCAGAAGCCAAATTAGCACATTTCCTCCACAGAACTAGGTTAGCTAAGAGGCTATTCTGCACAGCTAGGTGCATTCACAGGTTGCTGGTATTTACCTTCAGCATAACAACAGCCCTCATTCCTTTCTCTGTTATCCCTCCCCCCTTGGAAATGTGAGAGGAATCAATGAGGATTAAACTTTTGAAGTGCCATGCCAGAAATCTGAAAGAGGGGCTTCATATCTGTGTTCACTGGGACTTCTGATGGGGTGTCTTGTCCAAACCTGCCTTCTCTACACATTCCTTCTTGTACAGAAAAATTGTTGAACAAAAGAAGGTGAGTTAAGGTGAACATCTTAAGTTGTATTACAAGTTTTAAGACAGAAGGATATAATATATTGTGAAAGTCCATGATGATTTATTTAGTGGGCATATTTTTACATTGTTTCCTTTAACATCAGAGAAAAGGTACCTTTGGAGAGGCTTGGCTTTTATCTCATCTCCTTTAAAACAGCACTACAGAACTGGAAAAAAAGGCTATGGCATGTCAGAATTTAGAACATTCACCTTATGGCCCTCATCACCCAAGGCAGATGAAATGTGTGCCGCAGAGTTTTAAATGATTACTCATGCTGCCAATCATAGTTAATGCTATGGAATCAGATTCTCATCTGAATGATATAAGTTTTCACTGCTCCCTGAAAGTGATGAAGCTGAATCATTTTCTATCAGAAAAGGATCTAGCCCTTAAGTTTCAACTGTTTCTGAATCCAAAGTAATTTTATCTACTTGAATAATTTATCATCATAACCTATTTTTCATTAATTTGACTATGTTCTCATTCCTCTCGGGCTTGGTACTTAGAATATAGCTCTACTGAGAAAAGCAACTATGTGAAATTAGTACTTTCTTACTCAGCATATCTCTTTCCTGTGTGAAGTCAGAAAGAATGTTGTTTATCGTACCATAAAAAGTAGTAAAATCTTCCCTTTTCTCTTTACTTTCCACCCTGCAGAATCAATACAGCTGAGGAAAAGCTAATAGGACAGGTTTTTTGGCTTGTACATTTACGGAGCTATTAACCCGTACAGTCTCTGATGTCTCTGGATTATGACCGTAGTTTCCTTCCCTCTGTAGACAACAGAAGGCTGAAAGTGCAAATGAAGTTTGCAGAATGCTTGCTACGGATGATATACAATTCAAAACAACCTGACTGCCAAATCCAGGCTGATGTGCTCAACTCAACAGAGATTGGCAATCACATGCTTAAAATTAAGCATATGCATAAGCATTGCAGGATCAGGGCCACTAAGAGTCTAGGGACTAAGGATCAAGCTAGGTTATTTGTATGTGTTCTGCAAAACACCTCCTGTATGGACCCTTCTGAGCCCCATCCAAAGTGATTCACCTAGTTAAAATAGCTTGTGGAATCAGACTGGGAGTCCCAAAATCAAATGACACTTGGGGAGGATTTTTACCTTGTAACAGAGAAATTGATTGCTCTTTTGGAGACAGATATAGTAACATTGGTGTAAGATCTCTCTTGTGGAAGACAATATGGTATAAGGCGATATACCCTCCAACATATACAGATCATCATTTTTTTCAACTTTTCTAGAGAAGTCCTTTCCAAAACTCATATTAGTATCCCCCAGGATTATCATTAAGTACATACAGTAAATAATAAAAATAGGAATTTTCAAATACCATTTTATTTCTCTTTGCCGTAAGACATCACTTACTACCAGAATGTTCTTCAGGTTTAGATAGTCTCTAACATATGACTATATCTGAAGTCACTTTGTCTGTCAAAAGGTAAAGGGCAAATGAGTTAGAAGGACAGCTGGGTCATCAGAAGTCTTTCTCTTTGGACCCGATGTAGTGAGAAATATCTTAGTCTTCCAAACAACTAAAGTCCCAAAAGGCCATATATCCTAGCTTTGCAACAGGCCAACCTATTCAACACAAAGGTCAGTATCATTAAACAGAAAAAATAAACCAATTCTATAGCCAGAAATGACAGATCTGCCTAGGAGGTGAAGCAGTCATGCGGCTGTCTCTCTGGGCCTCTTACACTCCCCTGATTCTACAGCCCCAGACTTCTTTGTACATACACACACATACCTGTTTAACCTATATACACATCTGTATAATGTGTGTGTATGTGTGACCAGGCAAAAATCCCCCAGCACTACCACAAGGCACAAAGTAAGCCATTACCAAACAATGTGGATGCAAGGACTGATCGAACTGAACTCTGCTGCATGTACACTGTCTTCTTGACCTCTAGACTTTTTCCTCAGTGCCCCTTAGGAAATGCTGTTTTGGCCAGAGACTAGCTACTCTGTAACAGCAGAGGTCCTGAGTTTACCTTATGCTCTTTCCTGTCTCATTAGTTTCTGTCAGTCAAGGTGAGGCTAAACCCCATGCTTAACCTGGCATGGTCACAGCATCTCTCAGTGGCTGAAAGTGAACTTGCTCGGTGTATTCCTGCAAGCCCATCTCAGAGACAGCACATTCGCCCCCCTGGGCATGATCCAGGCAGGGAGCTATGCCCAAGCTCACAGGGGAGCAGTCTCACCTCTACCTCCATCTCCTGCTACTGTCACTGAACTTTGAGGCCACTACTTTCTTGTAAGAGAGAGTACTCATTGAAGCACAAGGCTAAGAAGAGGGGGCATTTCTTTCTCTTTTAATGACATTAATCCCCAGTGCCTTCTATTATCTATGACAGTTACTGGAAGGCAAACAGTTTGCAAACAACTTCTCTTCAAGGAAACAAGGAAATTGCTTTGGCACCTTGAAATCAAGTTAAGAGCCCAGCTCTTTACACCCTTATTTTCTTTTGTAACCATGCTGGAAGTATATTACATGTGCATAGAGACATACTAACCTCTTAATGGGCTTGGTGGGGATACAAGCAGACTGAAAACCAGCAGGCATAGTGCCTGGCCCTGAATCCAGAACTGAGATTTGTCTCTACCTGTATATACAATGGAGACAATCCCAGCTCTACCACAGGAAAAACAACACTGCTTGTTACTACACGAGTGACAACTGTCACACTGCCCATGACAAAGTCTTGAACAGTAGACCTTAGAGCTATAAGTCTGAGTTACGCCAGCAGGAGTTAAGAACGGCAGGCAATCCTGAATGTGTTGAGTGCAGAGAAAGACTTTTACCATACACTACCAATCGCTTGCTTTTTCTTTTAACGCACATCACTTTTTTAATTACTTTCAAGAGCCTTCAATATGAAAGAGATTATGTAAACCACATTCTAGTCTGTTGTGCATGAAATTTAAAATGTCTACATTAATGCAGAATTAGCTATTATCTCTAAAGCTAAATGCTATAAATAAATAGCTCTGTGGCATGATGAGAGGGCAAGCCTCAGCTGAGAGCTGACAGACTCAGGCAGGTTTTGTTCTTATTTCTACCCTTGACCTGTTCTGTGACTTTGAGTAAGTAATTGCTTTCTTTCTGTTTCTTTCTGGGTCAGGGACTGCCTGTCATTTTGTGTTCATATAGTGGCTGGCATGAAAAGTCCTAATGCTAGTGCAGATCTTTAGATACTACTGCAATACAAACAATATTTTAATAGCAGCTACACAAACAATTAACACAGAGGAGACTTTTTTTTTTCCCTTGGTAAAAAGTACCGTGTTGTAATGAGTCTGAAACCTTTATATACTTCATAAATAAATATATGTATATTTATTTGTGTTTACCCACCACACATACATTCAAATATGTTCCTAATTAAACTCCAGATACCTATTACAGTTTTGCTAGAATATTTCCCACCTCTGTGTCTTGGGATATTAAAGTTCTATTGCCTCATTTTTACTTCTAATAAGAAGTATTGATTTCACTATATCTTATCTTTTAGATTTATACTGTAGTTTCTGCATAAAACTCAACTCCTAATGCATTTTTAAAGCCATCTTTATCTCAAGCAAATGGCACATAATTGTATTTATGTTAGAAGGAAAACCTGTATTTTTAGCACTTATTTGAAAGTGGTTAAAATACTTTCCTACTGCTGCTCAGTAGTCAGTACTGAAATAGCCCTTTTTCTAGTGTTTTAGGTAACAGTTACGCTTTTTCTTACCTCTCTGTCCTCACTTACATGTATAAAGGTCCATTTATAAGCTGCCAACTAAAATAAATGCCAAACTTGATCCGACTGCATAAATTCACAACATAAGCTGCAAAAAGTACTTAACTGCGTCTCTACAGTCCTATTAGGACCTTAAAATTCCTCTTAAAATGTCCTACAGAATCCCATAAAACTATACTGAAAAGATTCAGTATTTGGTTTGCATGGAGGTTTTTGCCTGGTGAGGTTTTTGTTCTTGCTGTTGGTACTTTATGTCCTATAGAAATGTTGAAGTATGACCTGCAAGGGCAAAGAGTTCACGGTCATTTATTTGCTTTTGCTCAGAATGAGAAAGGAATTGATACTGTATCCCTAACCATAAGCAGGGATCAAGCAACTGTGAAATAGAAGTGTTACAGACCAAAGAAAACAATGGCAGCAAGAAGAATGGGAAGTCTTGAAAAACAGTTGTGGAGCAAAGCCACTCATTTTTCTGAAAGTTTTGGGGTTAGAAGGTTGGCAGTGTCCCACCATTTTGGATGCAGGTCAAACCCTGATTCAAAAAAAGCAAGCATTAAAACATAATTTGTTTTAGATTATGAGCTTACAGACACATTTTCTGAGCCAGGACATGAGTTGTAAAATCTGACACATTCTGGCAGGTGGAAAACATAGTTAAAATATTTGGCTTGTGTTTTTGGAAGGAGGAAAGAGACAATAGTGTTTGAATGACAGAAATTTGAAACATAAAAGATTAAAGCAGAGGTTTTTCTTAATTTTCCTTTAGACGGCATCAAATTTATTTTTTCTTAATGATGACAGACCTAAAAGATTCTCATGTATTCGACATTTATCATCCCAAGAATGGAAGGTGAAAGCAGCAATTTGGGATGACTTGTCCGATGAGGTCATTAAAAATTCTTATCTTACAGAATTTTAATTGGATTCCCCCCCCTTTTTTTTTAAAGAAACTCTATAATTGGATATTGAATAACATTAGCATTTTCAAGTGCTGCTGGATTGGGAGATGGCTGCTATTTGTTTGCCAGTTCACATATCCCTTTAGAAACAGAGTTTCAACATTTGAATTATAATTCTAGTTGGCAGCAAAAACATTTCTTAGCTGGTCACCATATCAGAACTGTTCTGGCACAGTAACTGGCTGAAGTAATGACCGGAGAAGTCTGCAGGGGAAGTAAATTTTGTTAGAAATGTTTACTTAACTGGCTTCAGTGGGGTCAGGATTCCCATGTCCACCACCCCCATCTTTAAATAAAATAAGAAACTACCTCCAGTGAGGAACACTCACCCAGCACTGCTGCCTCAGGTCTGCACCGCTGATATACAAGTCTCTGCTGCTGCCAGTAGAAGTTCATGATTTGCCACCTCAACAGTCTGCCTTTTGCTCTTAGTCCAAATGGATTATTTTTCAAATGTCTGCCTTAAGGGGAAGTTTTAAATTCATTCTTGTTGCTGGAAAGAGTACTAGTAATACACTGTTTGGGCTCTGGCTTCCTGCGGTAGAGCCCCAATTCTAGACTCCCTCTAAATCATTGTTTTCTGAGATTCCACAGAAAAAAAAGGATGAGGGTGATGGTGCGCAGCTTGCATGGCTAAGTTCTCTTTTTCTGCCTTAAAGGCACAATCAGGCATGGAAAGAGAAATGTAGCAGGCTTTCAGAGAAGAAGGATACTTACTCCACAGACTAGGGCATTCACTAGATGAGGCATCATTGCTCCACCATAGACCTCCTGAGGCCTGGACCTGAGCAACAGTTTAGTCTTGTTTTCACTCCTCAGCAATACAATACAGTCAATAGTGCTTTCTTCCCTTCACATGGGTGTTGTGAAGAGCAACACAATAACATTTTTGAGGTATTAAAATAAGACCATAATGGAAGTCACAGAAGTGTCATTTATACCCTTACTTGTGAAATATTTTTGAATCACTCTGAGGAATGCAATGATGATTTAGACAAAGGCAAATACATCAATTTAATGAGGCTTTGAGTATATTTATTTGGTGTTCCCTTTGCTGTCTATAGCAAGCAGGTGAAGAAAAGGGCCTCTGAGAAAAACCTGGTCCCTTATAGGTGGAAATCTAAATGGCTGGAGCACATAACCTTTTTCATCTTAGGACCCCAGAAAGAATCTATGAAACTTTGAGGGTGCCTGGAAAAACAGGCACAGGAATGAAAAATCCAGAAGAGTGAGAGAATATGGTCATTTTTTTCTTTCTCATCTTAGAGTAGCCCTTGTCTTTTAGCTTTTGAAAATACAGCAGGTCTTTCTTTTAATTTTTCTTCACAGAATCAGCCTACTTGTTCTAGCCAATACATTCTGCTGCAGCTGCTGGGTAAGACTCTTTGACTACACTGAAGACTCCCTGGCAGATCTTCCAGCCTTTTGAACTGTTGATACCAGCCAATGCACTCCAGAGTCAGGAAAGCTGCTATCGCTCAGCTCATTACCTTCCAGGTCAGATTGTGCCTAGGAACAGAAAACAGATGTAAGAGATTAAGAAGGTCTTCTCTTCTGCAAGCATCTGAGAGATGCTCTAGCTGAGCAACTCACTGCAATAGCGGTGAGGCAGGCTATCATGAAGAAAATCAAATAAGGAAAACAAGGAGAACAAAACAAGACCAGTGCACAGTCATCCACCCTTACTTCTTTCTACAGAACTGCTTTAAAACAGGAATACAGAGAAACACTAAACAAAGGTTGTGATGGATGGTCTTACCTAGCATTTCACTGCTAGGTAGACAAAGTACTTTGGTAACCATGACAAATTTGCTAAGAAACATACCATCTGCAGTTCAAGCTGGGAACACAAAATACATAAGAATATGAGGGAGGGAAAAATCAAGGAAAATCTATAAAAGGCCATTCTTGATAAACTAAAAGTCTCCACCCAACCCAGAATTTAAAGTGACCAGTACACCTCTAGATCTGCCCCTCATTTTAATGGGAGTCGTTACACGTTAAAGGGAGATTATGTCTTCAAAATACAAGTTATTCTAGCTTTCAAACAAAACTCATTTGATATCAGTGCCAGACAATCTAGTGAACAGTTCTGCAGTAAGAATAAAGGATATTGAGATATGCCAGTGACAGATGAGGGATCTGATTCCCTGCTCCACCTACTGTATTGTTATGATAATTTTACTTTTTGGTGTATAAGAAAATGTGAGTTCATTATTCAGCCAGCTACTTTCCAGGTTATTCGGCATATTTGCCCAGCTATAAATGAAACAACACAAACAGCAGACTCCAGGATGTCTATCCCAATACCATGCTAGTCAGGGCTTACTAGGGAGAACTAATTACAAGTAACAAACGATGGGACATGTCACATTTTCTTCTGTGCCCATTCACAGTAAGATTTCAGTCATTCCAAGAACTAATCATTTAGGCTTGTAGTGAACAGAAGATATTAGAGTGTTCTTCAACTGCAAGTTCTCACTACAGCCTAGACAACACTCCTCAAGGAAACAAAACAGGAACCACCTTCTGGTTTAGTATATCTTGTTGAGGCAAAACTACTTCAAAGGTTGAATGACAAATCTATAACCTGTAGGGGAAAAAAAAAAAAAAAAAAAGCAGGGGCAAGGGGGTGGGATGTACAAGTCATGGAAATTTTTATCACAATACAATCCCCACCAAAGATAAAATACCATGTAGATGATCAACTCCCTAAGCCCTTTTAGGGCTCCCTATAACCCTTACTTAAACTTTCACCAAACAGAAAGTTTTTACAAGTGAACCACCTAATTCATTTAAATATGTAGCCTGTATAATCAAATATTGTCTTTGAAGTAGAAGAAAGATTATCAGGATTTGTCTTTTGATCTTTCCAAATTATTTTAGGGAGTAACAGCCATGCCTGAAGTCTCTTTTGGAAAATTTAGCAGCAACAACATGTACAACAGTTTTAGAGTCAAACTTTTTCTTCGAATCATCATTCAATAATCTTACAGAAACTGAAATCTCACCAAGTGAACTGAGGCAAGTAAGAATTATGAATTTTATATGTTCAATTAAAACTCCTAATTAAAATGAAATGCATTATATATTGTAATTCTGTTCAATGTTCTGTACACATGCACATTAAAAAAACAAAAGATGGACTTTTGGAGGACCACCCACTGGTCCACAGAAATCTGTCTTTTTCTTTGTTCACCTGCTTGTTCCCAAAACAGATCAATAGATCTTGAATTAGAACTCCTAGATYATAACAGATCAAGCTCTAGAGCAATCACACAAGGTCCTTATTGTATCAACAAGCCAGAGACATCTTCACATTTCCCCTCTTCCTCCTCCAAAAATTAAAGTTACCTAGTCATAGACTACAACTCTTTTGTTGATTAACATGAGGTAAGTAACTATTTTTCCAAAATTTAAGGCAACTTAAAGAAACACCATTGTCTCCTTACTGTGTTATAAAGGACTGTGTACATGTTAGACATTCTAGACATCCATCTAAATGATCAAAAATATTCACAACCACTGTTTTTTGCAGACAAAATGATAGTTTGATGCATTTCTTTTCCATTCCTTTAGTTTACTGCCCTCCAAGACAAGGAAAATGAGATTTCTTCAGGAAATCTCCCTAGCCCATATTTTGCAACTGGTAAATGGAAAATAGACCACGGACATGAAAAGTGGTCATCTTTTACATTTTATAGTGGAAGACTAAAGATCTGTTAACTGTAATAACAGAATGCAGTAATGATTTTAAAAGTTAGCTTGTTTTCAAACAATTTCTGTGTCTAAAAGAAGAGCTATCTGAAAGAAAACAGTCCTGGATTCCTTCTCCAAACAGCATATCTGAAAAATTCAATCTATTTTTATGCAAATGTTTTTGAATAACAATACCTCATACACCTGAAAAGTTGAATGATATAGAGGGGAAAAAAAAACAATTTCAAACTATGACCCCAAAATTGCACTGGGATATTCCAGTCATGTCATAAATAATAAAAATTTGCACAGTGACCATACACCTGGAAATTAAGTCATTGCTGGTTTTATTTAGGTGCATGGATCTGATCACAGTTAAGATGGGAAAATAAAATAATGGTGTACACAATCACCTGTAACCCTCCACCAACGCACCAGTTCAGCCTATTGCTAGAAGCAGATGAGCAATTGTACGAAAGGATTTGAAACACAAAAGCTTTGGGAAATGGGGTAGATGGTTGTTACTTGTTTTTTAAACCTGCTGCTGTTCAAAGACATTTCAGCTTTTTATTTACAGACTGAAGCTGTAAGGAGCTGCAATCACTTCTCAAAAGTCAAAGAACAGCAGCATCCAGCAGAGAACAGCTCCTTGCCTTTTATGTTGTTGTTTTTTTATTCCCCTCCTCTATGTTTTAATGGTTTATTATCACTCTTCAAATTACAGAATGTTTTTTTTTGTCTCATCCTCTGAAATGGATTTAAAGCATCAATCCATTAAGAAAAGGCAATCGTACAAGCTGGAAGAAGTGAGGTAGTGCTGTGGGCTCAAGCTTTCAAAAACACATTTAAGCACGCCTCACATGTGTGCTCACATGAGCACGTGTACAAAAAATGTGCTTACAAAAATGCATTTACTGATTAGCTCAGAAGTGAAAATTTGGGAAGACATTTCTGCAGTCCAAATTTTTCAGCTACACCACTGTATTTTGGCACCTGCAAGAAAGCACTTTCAGGGATCTCTGTCACACACCTCCAGCAAGTTACTTCAGAAAACTGCTGAGCTAGTACTAGGAACTAGTACTAGAAACCACTGCTCAGAGCAGGGTGGTCCTTGTGCCAAAAGTTTTCTTTTAAGGAGCTTGCAGAAGTTTTCTGGGCAAGACTCGTGCTCATGAAACTACCTGATGTCTCATCAAATATATCTGTGTTATTCATACTAGAAGAGAAGAAATGACCCACCAAAAAGGATTCAAAGCAGGAAGAAAAGATGCTTTAAGAATTACATCCATTTCGCTCATCAGAAAACAGAAGATGGAAAGATGACTTGACTACAGCAAATCAGTACCTTCCCAGGCAGAACACAATGATACCAAGAGACTCTTTAAGCCAGTGGAAAATAGAATGACAGAAATAAATGGCTTGAAACTGGAAAATTAAAAATAGGATTAATGCACCAATGCCTACAATGAGGCTGGTAATCAGGGGGACAAACCACCAACAGACACAGTGGATGTTCCATTGCTTGGTACCTCAAAATAAGATTCACACCTTTTCTAAGAAGTGTCTTTCTGCCTAATACAAGCCACAAACTTCAAAATCAAGGTAACTAGGTGGTGTATATTGGTTGTCTACATGCAGAATCATATGCAGCAGAATTGGATGTTTTGGACTTTACCCCATCTTTGAACTGTAAATAGAGAACAAATCCTGCCCTCCTATGGATGCAAATAGTTTTCGATGGAGAGTGCAGCGAACAGACRCAGCAGTTTGCGCAGCAGTGTTTGGGCTCTGGCTAGAACTTGAGGATCTTGTTGGAAGTTGTGGGCTTTCTGAGGACCCCTGAGGAACTAGAAGGTGATTGCTGTAAACAGGAAAGGAGACTGGGCAAGGACAACTGCAGGAGGCCTTGACTTCTCCTGGGAAAAGCTCTAGCTAGGAGTGGCTGCTGCTAACAAGCTCTCTTGGTTGCCCCTGACCAGAGGGAGTTGGGGCCTTTGATCCAGGTGGCCCTTGATTGGGGCAGGTCAAGCACCCTGTGAGTCAGTGCTAGGGAGAGGCCTATATAAGAGCCAGGCCCAGAGCACAGTGAACAGATGCAGMAGTTTGCACAGCAGGGTGCGTGAAGGGACCTTTGTTTCTGTTCCCTGTGGTGTACGTTTCCTCAAGTATGGTCATGACACGCCGCACAGCGCGTTCCCCAGTGGCTGTTGGAGTTGCTGTGTCAGAGGCTTGAACCCAGACCGACCCTCTGACAGTAGATGCAGCTCTACAGGTCTCAGGCTGCAGGGAGTGCTTGGGGCCTCTCCGGGAGGCCGGGGCTGGCAGCCAGCTCTCCTGCAGGAGGTGTGCTGCTGTTGACGAGTTGTGTCGTCGGGTAAGGGAGTTACGGGAGGAGGTCAGTAGGCTGCGCAACATCTGGAAAGATGAGCAAGAGATGGACAGGGTATTCTCGGAGACTGTACAGCTCCAGGAGTCCCAACCCCCTGCAGCAGTGGAGTTGCCGGAGGGCTTGGTGCTGTGTGAAACGGTACATCATAACACCACAGAAGAAGGCTGGAAGCTGGTCACTGCTTGTAGGAGGAGAAAGGCTCCTACTCCTCCTGAAGACTTGCAGCTGAAGAACAGGTTTAGTGCCCTCCAGGATGAGGAGGAGATRGGCATGGCTGCAAGGGAAGTACCTGGRACAACAGACCCTGTACCTTGCTGGAACGCCCGGAAGAAGCGGCGGGTGATTRTTGTGGGGGACTCCCTGCTGCAGGGGACGGAGGCATCTATCTGCTGACCTGACCTCTTGTCTAGAGAGGTTTGTGGCCTGCCAGGGGCTCGCGTGCGAGATGTCATGGAAAGACTGCCAAGGCTTGTCCATGCTT
>NW_020450842.1:408502-460837 GCF_003343035.1 Apteryx rowi | reverse complement strand
AGTGCTGGTGGACACAAAGTTAAGCCTGAGCCAGCAATGTGCCCTTGTGGCCAAGAAGGCCAATGGTMTCCTGGGGTGCATCAGGAAGAGTGTTGCCAGCAGGTCGAGGGAGGTGATCCTCCCCCTCTACTCAGCCTTGGTGAGGCCACATCTGGAGTGCTGTGTCCACTTCTGGGCTTCCCGGTACAAGAGGGATGTGGCACTACTGGAGCAAGTCCAGCGAAAGGCTGCAAAGATGGTTAAGGAACTGGAGCACCTCTCTTATGAGGAAAGGCTGAGAGAGATGGGCCTGTTTAGCCTGCAGAAGAGAAGGCTGAGAGGAGATCTTATCAACATGTACAAGTATCTTAAGGGAGGGTGTTGAGAGGATGGAGCCAGACTCTTCTCAGCGGGGCCCAGTAACAGGACACGAGGCAATGGGCACAAACTGAAAAACAGGCAGTTCCATCTGAACATGAGGAAAAACTTCTTCACTGTGAGGGTGACAGAGCACTGGACCAGGTTGCCCAGAGAGGTTGTGGAGTTTCCTTCTCTGGAGATATTCAAAACCCGCCTGGATGTGATCCTGTACAATGTGCTCTAGGTGACCCTGCTTGAGTAGGGGGGGGTTGGACTAGATGATCTCCTGAGGTCCCTTCCAACCTCAGCCATTCTGTGGTACTGAAGCACAAAATAGAAATTCATACTAATTTTTCCTACGGGTATCAACAAATCTGAATCAAACTTTATGCCTGGCAGATTTATTTGTTCTAGCATATATAGTAGTAAGTATGAGGAAATATAAGGAATTAGACTTAAGACAAGAATACCTTTTCTAAAAACAATTATATCTGATTATAACATAGAAAGAACCTGTTTATATGAACATATATACACATATACATATGTAAGTTTAGAACTATTCAGATACAGACCAGCTTGTAGGATGGGCTTTAAATGTTTCAGTAACACTAAATGTTTAAGATTGTTATTTTTTCCTCCTTAAATAGCCTGGTAAATTATTCCTTGGCTTGCTCTGTCACTGTGCACAGATGCAGCAGTCTGTCGACACATTGTAATAGGAGACTGGGGACTTCATTTCCTTTTTTTCTTCTTCTAAACAAACTAACTCCAAAACCTTTTAGAACCAATACATGCCAAAGTGTTATTTATTCATTTGAACTGGGTAGCTTGGTGTAACTTAAATATAATTACCACAAATCAAACAAAGCTAATCTCATAAAATCAGGACATGGCAAACAACATGTGATTAGACAAGCATCCTCATGCAGGTGCTGAAACCACTGGCAAGAGAGGAGAGTACTGCATTAATCCAAAACACAAGAAGAAAATAAACAGACCCTGAATTTGTCATTTATTGCACAGGGGCACACCAGTACATTTGTACAGAGTCAATTTCAAAGAATCAAGGGCTACAGCAGTCTCTCTAAATACAGCAAGTTTTAGAGTAAGGCACTAATTGTGTTAATAAACCCTGTCTAGAGTATATTCACTTGTTCATAAGTTTGTTCTCCAAAGCTTATTCACACAAGTATTCTTTTTTGTCTGTACTGTAAGTGATGTGAAGTCATTATGGTAAATAGATGAAAAATCTAATGAAGTAAAACAGTGGGGGTTTTGAGGATTGGAGCTGAAAATGCCTAACAGTGCATGYGATAATTCTGTCCTGAGCATAAGCACATATATCAGAAGTATATCAGCAGGCAATTCTGATATAGTTAGCTCCTGCTATTTGCCCTGTATGACTTAATCATTTTTCAGTGTGTAATGTGTAAATAATGGCTTAAAGAGATGACTGAAAAACATAGACAAATTCTTCAGAAAGACTGTGATTGTTCTAGCCTTCACAAGTGTGGAAGTGCATTTTTAAAGTATAGTTCAGACTGACTAGAGTTTGACTCCTTGTCCTGGAGTTGAAGAAAATAAGGCACAGATTTTGTCCAGATTTATGCATGTTTAAAGGACCTAGCTCCTTTAGTTTCAGCAAACTGGCAAAACAAATAATCAAAAAGGTCCATTGCTGAGTTTTCATCAAGCTCTAGAAACCAATTCAATGGTTTTTTTTGGAGCAGTCTTCTAATTTGAGAGTTCCCCTTTCTCCGCTCCTGTGTGCCTGCCATATGAATGGTTCAGGCTTATGGGAGAGAAGTAAACATGTCTGCTAACCTTTTTTGACAGTTCAAGTTGTCTGTCAAGAACAACATTTCTCCAGCCAACCCTCAGCACTTTCACACCTCCTGTACCATCCATCCCTTTTTGTCCTTAGGTGAGGCAAATATAGATGGACTCCCTTCTCCCTTTTCCATGGCTGTTATTAAAGGGGTGGAGGGATAGGAACAGCGTGCTAGCCAGCCATGGTTTTCACAGGAAAGAGAGCTTCCTAAAACTGCTTTCTGAGCCTTCCTGTTGATGCTGGAAGAATATTAGCTTCTCCATTTCCTGTAAACCCCCCTCCCCCCCCAAACAAAAGAAGTACCCCATTTGCCAAGGGGTCTAGAAAGAAATTTACTGTCTAATTTCACTACTGTCCTAAGGAGATTGGGTGGGGGGAAAGGCAGTCTAACTGGAAAACACTTTCCCTTCAGTAATCCAAATATTCTTTTAAGTTTGGATTTTTTAACTTCATCACAATACTAGCTCTGGCAATGACCATAGTAATTCATGGATGCTGGCAGTACTGCACATACAAAAATGTCTTCTGGACTTTACCAAAGATTAAAACTTACCTTGGGAGCGCCTAGAACTATGTGCAGCAGTGAAGCACTAAAGGACTGGCTTATAGGGATGAACCAGAATGTGGACTAAGTACATGGCAGGTTGTCAAAGGACAAGACAGAGTAAGATAAGACAGTACATAGTATACCTGTAGGTAGGGTATGCAGAGGATAAAAGACAGGCAAGAATGTAAGATGAATGAAAATCTGCAGTTTAGCTGTGGTCTAGTTAGTCTAGAGGCTCATGTGGGCAAAACAGTTTCAACTTGGGGAACTTCACTTAATTTATTGCCAATTAACATAAACCTTTAATTACTGATTCAGGTATTGGGAAACAAAGAAGACAATTAAGCAAACACTTTCGGGAACCCCTTTCCTCCCCTTTCCCCAGGGTCAGCTTGAGTCCAACACCTCTCCTCCCCCTTCCTAGTCTCCACCCCTCTCATTTTCACCATACCTCAGGGGTGCTCAGGTCCTTCCATGAGGTGACAGGCAGTGCAAGGGGTTTGAGGTCATGCATAGCAGTTTGTCTGCCGCTCCACACCTCCTCTGCTGCTCTCAGCTTCTCGTTTCCTTTGCTCCACTGTGAGCTCCTATATGGGCTGCCGTCCCCCAGGGCGCCCCTGCTCCAGCACAGGGCACCTCCAGCCCCAACATTATCCCCTTCTACTTGCCGCTTCCGTTTTCTTTCTCCAAACACTTCACATTTCTCAGATGTCCCCTTTTACACCTCTTACTGTGTCTCTTCTCACATGTCCTCCTGTTTCTCCTGCCACTAGCAGCTACAGCCTTTTCTTGAATGTGTTTGAGCAAAGGCACCGTATGCTCCTCCGATTGGTTGAGGTTTTAGCACAAAGCAGGTTGTTTACACCCATTTCAGAGCCAGCTGGAACCAGCTGTGACCAGCACAGGGTAGCTCATGGCCTCCTCCCACA
Organism: Apteryx rowi; assembly: GCF_003343035.1. Lineage (NCBI taxonomy): Eukaryota > Metazoa > Chordata > Aves > Apterygiformes > Apterygidae > Apteryx > Apteryx rowi. The sequence goes on along the minus strand of NW_020450842.1, from coordinate 457,188 downwards.
CAGGGCACCTCTGCTGCCTCTGGCTACCCACACCGTGATATTTACACCCAATACATTCCACCCCTCACTCCTGTGAAACACATTTAAAAACTGTCTGAATATTCATCTGCTATGAGCTCTCCTTTTAACATCATCACATCATTATTTTAACGTCATGCATTATACATTACCCTTCCTCCTAGACGGTAGAGATTGAGACTGTACCATGTGCACATGCACTCAGTAAAACTCCACCCCTCGCTCCTGGGAACCAGATTATTCAGATTAACTCTGTTACAGGCTGAAGCCTTCTCACACACTCCACCCCTTGTCCCCGAGAACCAGGCTGTAGGGGCTAACATTGTAACAAACTGAACATGCTTATGAGCTTCACCCTTGACCCTGTAACACACAACACTAAAGGTTTAAAGAGTCTGAACATTACGATCCCCAACCCTTGTCTCTACAGACTAGAGTAACAGCATAATAATCTGAACTCATATTACAAAGACCAGGCCTTGTCCCTGCAAAACACACCCCCAAGGACATTACTGAACTTTGAATATTCATCTATTACAAACTCCACATCTTGTCCCTCCGCAGGGGTGTTCCTTGCTCCCAGGGGTTGCTCCAAGCTCGCCGGCTGCTCCCACAGTAGCCCAGACAGCTTGGGCCCTACTGCAACAAGGCCACCTCAGTACTACCAGCTGCTCACTGCTGACCAGGGCCCCCCTGCCCCACCAGCACTGATTAACCCCTCTGCCAGCAGCCCACAACTCTGACACAGGTGGTCAGCTCTTCTCCCCAGCTCAGTTGAGCAGACCTGGTCCCTCCCCAGCCCTGCTGGGAGCACGTGGCATGCCCCAGCACACCCCACAGCACAGCAGCACATTTCTCCCCACAGGTCTCAGCCCTGCAGTCCCCACACCCCTGGGCTGGCATTCTTGGATCCCACATGGGGAGATGGCCCTGGCTCTGGGTGACCAGGGCTGGGGGCAGGACTAATCCTCCCGCTTCTTCCCCATCACCCTCCCATCCAGCAAAATCTTGAGTCCCTCAGATTCTCCTGTTTCTCCCTTGCTCACACAGTTTGCACCCCACCCCCATACACAACAGGGAGCTTACACCACAGCACACCACCACAGATCCCCGTACTGCCAGGGTCCAAGTCACCACTGTGACTCCAGCCCGAGGCCATGCCCAGTCCAGGTGGAGCCTGCACCCTCTACCTAGTCAGGGCTCAGGCAAAAAGTCTCAACTTGGGGAGCTTAACTTAATTCACTGCCAGTTAATCTGAGCTTTTAATTACCAATTCAGTTATTGAAAAACAAAGATGACAAACAATTAAAGAAGTACTTAGGGAAAGCCCTTTCCTCCCCTTTTCCCAGGCTCAACTTCAGTTCAGCAGCTCCCCTCCCCCTTCCTGGTCTCTAACCCCTCATTTTCACCACACAGCCTGTCCCCTTCCAGGCCCTTGAGTGAGGCAAAGGGCAGCACAGGGGGCTGGGGGCAGTGCACAGCCACGTCTGCCTGCTGCTCCCTACTTCTCACTCATTTCCTCGGCTCAGCACAGGCCCTCCCACCAACCACAGCCCCTACACTGCTGCAGGTCTCCTGCGGCTGCAATGCCTCCCAGGCACACCCTGACCTCCTCCACATCACCTCCCACCCACCCCCACATACGTTTGCACGTGTTTTTTTTTTCTTCTCCTCAGCCCTCAGGAGCAACCTCTGCCACCTGAGGCCCTTTGCCCTCTGCGGCGCTTGGCCGTCAGACAGTTAGCAATGCGCGTTGTCTTTTGGAAGTCCCATTTCACTCCTGCCAGAATCAAAGATAAAATTCTGCCTGTGCAAGAGATCGTGCCAATAGGCCGGATGGATATTTGGTATCAAAGCATTTGAAAGGCTCTTTCTGCAATAAAGAGCTATATGAAGTATTTGCTGTAAAGAGAAGTACCAATATGTTGTCTCCAGGGCATTTGTAATCAATATTGTATTACAGGTTGATTAAATACTAGGATATTAGAAATGTGAATCTCAAAGTTTAGTTTCGACTTTTCTCTGGTACTCTAAAACAACTGTTAAAACTGTTTAGAGAAATGTTGACAATACCAGAAAACAACAGAATCAAAATAGCATTATAGCTACTGTTTCTGAGTGTGTGAACTTGGCAAGAAGAAAACACTCATTGTTAGATTGGTAACTAGCAAATGTTGCAGGTGGGCAGAATATTAGAAGTTGTGGGCTAAATATTTTGCCTGTTTTTCCTCTGTTCCTGTACCCAAGTCGATAGTGAAAAGCATGGAATATGCACAGACTACTAGAGTAGTATTCAGTGTGTGTGTAAAATGCAGGTGTCTCTCAAAAAGCTGGTGGCATCCATGGGAAGCCAAATAGAAAGGCAGAAATCTGCTCTCTGTATATGTACATAATGAAGGATGTAGCTGGTACTGGAAGCTATAGCTTTGATGCATTTGCCCTGTGATGAAAAATGGATAAGCAAGAGAATGCAGGTCATGTGCTGAAGAGACATGGCTAATCTAGCCATAACGGGAAGCACTATTAGGTAGCTTGGTCCTCTTGTCACTGGATTCCTCTCTTTTCTTTAGGCTTTCTGCCTTTGGTTATAGTTTCATGCCCATCTGCACGAGTTCTTGTTTCTAACAAGAATTCCATGATATGTGTGGGAGAAAAGTATATGAAACAAATGACAGGGTAATCCTTCTACYAGCCCACCCTCTGTGAGTAACCAGTAAGCAGAATTTTAGGGATGCTGTATCAGAGACGGGGTCAGGCAGACCCCATTTTCTCATTCTGTCACTACAGTGGCTTCCACAGAAAATCTCATTCTTTCATTTATCAGAGTTCTTTCATTCAGCACTCTTTTAGATGACTCATTACTAAGGTTTGGGCTTGTTCTTTGGGGACTTTTTTTTTTTAATTTATTTTATTTTATTAAAGGAGGTTTGAGAGTTTGTTTGTTCTAATAAGCTGCAGCTGTAATTGGGAAATGGGTTAAGCTTGCTTCCAGTTAAGATAATTGATGTGAAAAACCCAGTTGTGTCCTGAGAGAGAGAAATAAGTTCCCCAACTGAGTTGTAAAAGACAGCAGCTTTGTCTAACAGTGTAGGTATAAGCAGATGTTTAGAAAAACGTGTAAAAGCAATCAGGAGGGGATTTGCTCATTTGTTTATTAATTAAGATGCATGCATGAGCAGACAGCCATCGGAGTTCTGAGTTAAGAAAAAAGGCAAAGTTCCAGCAAGGAGTTTGAAGGAAGCTGTATACAGTTGGCTCTTGACCTTTTTTTTTTGTAAAGGAGGAACCATCCCAAAGTTTTTTGTAAGATTCAGGTCAGCAAGTCATCTTGCATAAAGTCTTCATGAGTTTCTTCCCACTGGTTTAAATAAGTCTCTTCTCTTTCATTTAAGTAACGTAAGGTACACAGTAAGGTCCTATTAGGCCACAAGTATCTCCTCAGCTAGTAAAAATATACATGGATTTGTGCACTCTTTCTCTTGCCAAGGTTAAAAAATGCCTAATGAGTACTAGAGCAAGTCTGATAATAGGTAGTAAGTAACTGATGACTTCAGACAAGCCAGAAGTTCACATTCTGATTTGTGGAGAATAAGGAAAGTGGGATCTGCTTTTCTGACTGGAGGGACAGAAAAGCTTGGGGACAGATGGCTGCCGAGAATTTTTTAGCTGGTATGGCCAGGTAGGAGAAGAACAAGAAAATGTAGAGGAAGATTATTTGCTAGATAGTTAGCTATGCTAGAAAACAGGGAAAGAAGTTCTAGCACTGTTTAGAATGAGAGAAAGAGAAAAGACTTCAAAAAAATCAGATAAAAGTATGCAATTTTTTTTGGGGGGGGGGATTTCATTTACAACGTCGAAAGTAATGTTATACAAGATTGAAGTTGGAGGGATGAACACTGAATTCAGACCTTTGTTGACACTTGGCTACTCATGTAAGTGATCATTCCAGCAATTTTTATGCAAGGGTAAAAACTCAGTGAAATGTATTGCCTGTTTCTTTGGTTTCCTTGTTTGAGCTGTCCTTGAAAATCAACACTGGCTGGTAACGTTTTTCAGAGTAAGATACTGTAGGCATTAATGGCTCATCTAGTTAACTTGTCTCTGTGATGACTTTGATAGTATTAATGAAACATGAATATTGGGAGTTTTGTGATTTATGTGTGGCTTTTTTTTGGGGGGAGGGGGCATTTTATACAAATAAAACTGTTAAATGAATGACTGAGAAATGAATGCCTAGCTGAAATTCCAGCCTTTATTTTACTCTTCTTTATGATCAAGGTGGTCTCTGATGTAGTAAATCAAATAAGAAGATAAGAAATATATCTGATTCCTCTTTCCTGTAAAGAAAAGTGATAGAGTCCTTGATTTGTATTTCTGGCACTCAGAGCCCCCCCCCAGCATATGTGGAGGATCAAAGATTCTGGGCTACCTATCAGCAGGTGGCCAACAGGGATTCCTTCTGTGACTAATGTGTTTGCTAGAAGATGAGACACTGCAGCTGACATATTGTGAGGTTTCTTGGGCCTGCTCTAATACAAAAATCAAGAGAACCAAGACACAGGGTAACTGTGCCCTTTGTGTGCTTGCACCTGCACGTGTATGTCCTTAGTGCATGCGCAAAAGAAGTAGCTAGGTCTTGCATGTACAGTGCCTAGTTTCTATGTGGTGTTCAGATAATGAAATAATAAAATGAATGCTTTTTAATTACTTTGCAGACCTATGTGTTTATACCATCATGTTCTATTACTGAGTGATTAAAAAAACAGTTTTCTTGGCATTTTCATGCAGAAGGTTTCTTCTTGAGGTCCACCAAAGATTTCATGATGTGTAAACTAATTTCTCTAATGAGTGACAAAAGTTACTCTGTGGATTTAATTCATAAACCACATACAAGTCTCAGCATTAAACTGGTTGCCTTTTTTGGTTATTTCTAGTGGTTTTGACGATACACTGCTTTGCTATGAGTTTTCCCACTCTTTTCTTTGCTGTTGTACTTAGGAAGTACAGTATAGCTGTACAGTATAGCTACTTTACAGTATAGCTATATATAGCTATAGCAGTATAGCTACTTTACAGTATAGCTACTTTACAGCTACTTTATTTAGGAAATGTTAAAATGAATATTTTTCTCTGGAGGTTGTTCTCTTTATATAAAAAAGTTTTGCAAATGACATTTGGAATATCCATAAGTTAATGCAGTCCTTAAGTGGTTTTGGGGCTCATGCACTGAAAGACAAATAACTGAATGATGACATTATCAATTTTCTGATTTTTTTTTTTTTTATATGCTTCAGGGAAGGTGTTCCACACCCTTTACTTGGGCAAAGCTCCTGCTGGCTTTCAGGGAAACCTCAACTAGTCAAAATATGGCTTGTGATCATATATTAATATCATCCTCAAAGTAAGCATCACTAAATGATGCCTTCTCAAATTATATGACTCTTTTGGGGGGCCTCCCCAATCACAGAACACTGATCCTAGCGCTCTTACAGCATTTTGGAAGCCAGACATTTACAAATGGCATTTGAAAGATTGAGCCAATTCACATCTGTGTCTTAAAGTAACTGTAGAATCTCTCTTTTTTTTTTTATGACTCATCTTTATGATAGCTTGGTGAATACAAACCATAGATTGAGAGAATTAGGAAAAAAAAACAAGTTAGAAAAAACAATTTATTAAGTAATATCATATAAATAACTTGTTACAAAAATCARTTTGCAAAAAGGCAAATTCACTCTGTGAGAAATCGTTGTTCAAATTGGTTTCTCATTAAATTCATAAATTTCTTTCTTCCTCCCCCCCCCCCCAAAAAAAAAAAGCCATTACAGTGAACTAGAAGTATAAGGGAGAGAGTGCACGCTTGCCATCTGACCATAACAAATAGCCCAGCCACKCTGCAAGAGAGATAATCATTCCAGCATGGGTCCCTTTGTAAAATAGGGAAGCTTCTAGGTGTAAACCTCTTGGATGATAGAAATCTTATCACCCACAAATGTTCCTCTGTGCTGACTGGTGACCGGTTCCATCCGATGCTCGGGCTACTTCATAGAACAAGGGGATGACATTGCAAGAGACTGTGCGGCTGGCGCATGCCAGCAAGTAAATCCTCTCAGGTGGTGGCATCAGTTTCAATTTATGCTTGGAAGTATTTTTAATTAAAAAGAATCAATACTGAAAAGCATTTATTTTAAGGGTTTAAAATCACAAATCTCAATAGGAGTTTGCCAGATTGATTTAGCTCAGTAACACAGTTAAGATGCACATAGCATTTATTATAAGGCCTTTTTTTTAAGTTTAATTTTCAAAGCAATGAAAGTAATCACAGAATTAAAACAGTACAGTGATTCTGAAGAGTTTTTATGTGTCAAAATCCAAGACAATTTCATGTTTGTAGTGATGTTTCTTTGTTTTTTACCTGAATGTTTAATAATTCTATACATTTGTTTCTTTAATAAACACTAAAGTAATAGATCATAGAAAACTAAAAGCTTATAGAAAGTGTCTCCAGGTATATTTACATAAATAGTGCAGTCTCGTAGGAAAGGCCAAAAGCCTGTTGGAGTGGAAAGGATATCTCTATGTGCTGGACTTGCGCCTTATTTGTCAAATCAACTTTGAGGAACGGGAAATTTTAAAGTTTGTAGCTCCTGCTTTTTTTTTTTTCTCCTTTTTTAAAGAAAGAATAAGACACATGCGGAAGAAATAAGAGCAGGTTCTGTAAAAACTCCTTTGAAATCTAGTAACTATACATAATATGACAGCTTTGTGGCTTTTAAGTGCCATGGGTCTGCCTTGTATATGACTGATTACTTTCCGCCCTAAACCCCATGTAATTAATTTTCTTCTCTTCTTCCTGAAACTCCCCGTTTTCTGACTCTTGAATATCCTAGAACCCCAGACATGGTTTTTAGATACTTACTGCTGAATTTTATGAAATGTTCATGACGAATGCAGGTCTAGGCCAAAAAGTGTAATACTGCAGAACGATGGGCAGGATCAAGATTGCCTCAGCTGTGCCAAAATAAAATGGCTGAGAGGACAGACAGGCATTAAAATGCGAAAGACATCTTGCTTCCTTTCTCAAATGAGTTGACTACTGTGCTTTTCCCCTCCTACTGGAGCAGTGCGTGAGGCTATAGACATTAAATATGCTTTTGTTCCTCTTCTTTCTTAAATACAGAAACAGTCTCTTAGAAAACAATTCTTTCTAAACACCAAACACTAAAATGTTGTGGCTTTGACATTTATTGGAGGAGGCTGCTGTCTCACAGTTCTAGAGGGGTTGAAAAGAACACTGCCTTTCACAATTTATGAACTAGAACATACTAGTCAGAAGTAGCGTAATGACTGCTAACTTCTCAGCTCTCATTTGACGAGGGAGCTCAGACTGCAGTGTTAATTGAAACACAAAGGGGCAGGAGAGGGCAGCATCCAGTTGCAACAGTGGTCTTCTAAAACACTTTAATACTTCTCATAGCAACGAAATAAAGAGGGATTTTAAAACACACACTGGTAGGAAGAGCTAACGTGATGGTGTCCACAGTTAACAGCTCAGAACCACTGGCCGTAGTTCACTGAACACTGCTACAGAAGGCCATCAAGATAGATCTGTTGCAGAAGTTTAACATGCTTTAATAATAATCATCAGAAAGTTCCACCAGTTCATCAACTGTGGGGACTTTCTTCCTTAGAGATTTGAATCAAAATAGCCTGGATTTCCTTTGCTTGTTCTAAAAGAAGATAGTATCTTGCTCTCTRTCCATGCAAAACTCCCTCTGTCTGCTCTAGGAATTCTGGAGGAGTGAAGTAAGACCTGACAACTAACAAAATATGTAAAATCCTTTTTCTTCTTCTGGAATAAAGTGGTCACTTTGGGAGTTGGAGTGGAATAGCTGTGCTAGAATCCTTAATCTATTATAACTGTAGAGATGCTATTGTTCTGCAATAACAAGGCTGGGAATTTCACCCATGTAAAAAGGCCCTCATTTCACATTAACCCCACTGAACTCCTTAGTGTCTTTTAATAGCTCCCCTGTTTTTAGATCAGACACTTTTCCAAATTAAAAGTGAACTGCATTGCTCGTCTCTGCTTGAATTAGCTAAGTCTCTTAACATTGTTTCTTCTCCTCAAATAGATGTGGTTCTAACAGGAGCAGTGTTTCTTAACACAACCCTAAAACCCACTTTGTAGCCCATAATCTAACACTTGTTTATCTATAAATGACAATTCTAGCATTGTGTGAAAGCATTGCAAAATATGTTTTTCTATATCATCTAGCACTCTGGCATGCAACAAGGTGCAAAGAAATACTACTGCAAAATTTTGTTTTCACTGCACTATGGCATTTTAAATATTTAATACTCAGTACTGATTTTATAAATTGCACTTGGTGGTACTGCCAAGAAAGAAGAAAAGTCAGAATTGAACTCTTGCTGTGCATGAGAGATACTAAATCTGCCTAATCTGTGGAAGAAAAAAGACCTCAAAACCTAGGTGTGTAAATAATAATTCAGATGTGAGTTATGCATTTTCCTCTAATTTTTTGTTTGTTTTTGAAAGAATCTGTTTGCTATTCAGACACCACATTTGTGGTGTCATTACATAATTTATATAAAATATATTTACACAACAGGCACAAGTAGCCACTCTCTATTTACTGTGTCACTCATTGGACAAGATAAAACCAGCTGTCAATTAAAAAAAAAAAAAGCAAAATTTGAGTTTGAACTGTTACTAACTACCACTAAATCAGACAAAATCACAGTACGAACATAGGGAAACAGTTACAAGGAGATCAGTGATCCATCCCTATCTCATTATTCCATTCCAAAGAGTGACTAAGGCAAATTTACTTGCGGTTTGGTCCAGTCCTTTCAGGGTTATGGGCAGATTCCCTGTGTGGAGGCAGGTATAAGGACTGCCTTCAGTCAAGTGGCAGTGTCTCCCTCTTACCTTTGGGCTCGGAATGGCTTGCAGGGCTAAATGCCTGGGCATCCACAGGCCTAGAAGGTCTTACAGCCACCCTTGCCATCCCCTCCCCACACAGATCTGTTTCCTGGGGATCTGAGGAGGGGAAGGGAGAATTCACTGACTGGGCATCTCGCATCACTCTGAGTTTGAGGCAGGTTGCTCTGGGCTCCCTGTACTGCAAAGAGTAAGAAATAGGCACCTTGCAGGGAGCAGTTTGGAGCACCAAAGTGAGGCTCCTGCTTGAAAGATTCCCCTGAAGGCCACTGTCACCTCTCCACTAACAGTATGAGGAGACCAGCCCAAAGTGAGGGGCCTGCAGTAAGTGGTGCCAAGCATTTGCTTCTCCTTCCATGTTGCTGAAAACCATTTTGGAACCAGATGGTCTGTTTTGTGTGCCAGAGCCTGGTTTCAGACAGGCTGCCTTCTGGATGCTCCGATTTCAAGGAAGCCATGAAGGGTTAGACTTTTAATGGTGTCATCTTAAATTACAGAGAGATCCTTAGGAGAATGTTAAGAGCCTAGYTGCATCATTGCTGTTGTGACAGGCACAGCAGGCTCAAGGCACCTACTCCACTGGAATAAAGTACCTTGATAGGCCTCAGTCAGTGAGACTGGAGGCTCAGCAGCTTTCAAAACTCTGGTCTCTCTCTTCTCTGACAGCCCATCTCAACCCATAAGGCTGGGCATTTTTGAACCACTAGGTACCTTGCTTTAAACTTGTAATTGTGTAATGATGTCCACTGCAAAGGAGTCCTTTCTGGTCATGGGTGGACATCTCAGTATAGACTGCTTGTCCTTTCAGCTGTGAGCTGGTCTGCAAAATCTGAAATTATGTCGCCATGCTCATAAATACTCTGGCATCCTATTACTCTCTTTATTTAACTCTGAGTAATGAATTCCAGGAATTAATTTTTAATCCCTTTTAATTTTCTGTTTATGAACTTTTTTTCCCTTGTCTTTTATTTTTTGAGTAAATTGGAACTCTTGCTTGGTTTTCAAACTGATTCACTGAAGATTCTTGCAGGGGGTGGGAGYGGGGAATCAATCTATGCCTGTAATTCTAGTACGAAATACTGTTTCAAAAATGAAATAAATGAGATTATTTGAGGGGTGTGTGTGTGTGTATATACACACACACATACACGCAAAAAATCCATCCCCCTTTCCTTGGTATGGTGTCACAGGCTGTGTCCCTACTGTGGGGCTCGGGAGTGCTTTTAGCTCCTGGAACTGGGTGGGTCCCATGGCTACCCCTCAGGATTTTTTCCAGATAGCCTCTCCTAAATGGCTGGATTTGAATAGCAGCCACTGCATGTTCTTGAGAAACCAACAGAAGCACTGGGTGGTGCACAAGCTCTAAAGAAAAGGTTTTGGTCTGAGTACTATGGCATTCCCTTTCTCTTTGCCCCAGCCCGGACAAAAATTGTTTAACTTGGCAAAGTGGATTAATACACCCATGGAGGACTTTTGTTTAAAATGCTAACTTTGGTGAAGTCTTTAACAACCCTAGCTGACTAGTTTATTAAAAAGAGAGTTATAGTTATAAACCCTACTTTTCAGGCCTCTGGAATGACAGTTGATTCTCACTTGTGCATTCAGGGCTTGAAACAACAAAAAAATCCAAAAAGATGAGGAATTACTTCCTATGGCAGGATGCCAGCACCTTCTCTCTCTAAAGAATTTTGCAAATGACTCATCTAATCCTTGCAACATCCTGATGAGGTAGACGTTGTTTCCCCACTTTACAGATGGCAAAACTGGGCAGAGAGTCAGTTGGGGAGTCACCCTAGGCATCCAAGCAGCGGTGTTCAGGGCATAAAAGTACTCCTTTCCTCCTATGCAGTTGCTTCTCTTGCCCCAATGGGTGGTARTCACCTTAAAGTGACCACTCCCCTCCTGCACATGCGAACAGGCAGAAGTAGATGGATATGAAAAGCCTGACTCCCACACCCCCAGCACAGTGGCCAACACCACTAAATTAATGTGCAAGTGGAAGCCATCAGAAGTACAAAGAAAAGCTTTTGTTCTGCTCCTTCCTCCAAGTCACGGTCTGATCTGGGCTTGGATTAGATGACTTGCCCCATATCACAAGGCAAGTCTGGGTTAGAACTAGGATACTGTCTAAGAATTAGATATAGGGGCTACTGACCACACACACACACATGCATGCAAGCACATCTCTCCAGCAATGCTAGATCAGAAGAATATATACATAGCAGTCAATGAAATATATATATATATGTGTGTGTTAATATGATTCAGTACATTGGGGCAATGGCAAGTTCTAGAAAAACACTTAGATTTGAATGACTATTAGGCCTGTCTACCCTCCTCATGAGTAAAATGCATGTTTGATGGTTTTTCTCAGCTGACTCTACTTGTGTAATAAACCTCCATTCCACCACCACTACTTTTGACTATAATACATAGGTTAAACTAGGGTACCTCATTACATAAGGATGTGCAATACACAATCAACAGAGCAGTTGTCTGAGCTGAATAGTCTGAATACAAGTAAAAAGAGTAAATGAGCTTAAACAGTAATATACTCCAATTTACAATATAAGCAGAACAAGTAAAAATATTGCTCCCCATCTGATCCTTTTTTTTCCCTCCTCTACTGATGTGCCTGTAAGATTGACTTGGTAAACTGGATACACAAAAAAATAATAACTTTGCCTCTTGGAAGCTCATAAAATGATACCAGAAAAAGTTTTGTGACAGTTGAGCCACACAGACTGCAGTCATTAGACAATTAGAACTGGTAGAATAGAGAACCCTTTCACAGAGCTGTGGAGAAATAGAAAGAAATAGCCACTTCACATATCTCAATGCTGTTTCTGAAAACGAAAAAAAAAGGCAACAAATTAAGAGTCTTTGTCACTGTCCATTGCGCCATACATATCTGCCAGCTTTTTAAATCGAGGCCCCCAGTCACTGAGGTAATCGTAGTCCTGATCTCCACCTGTAGTCACTGACTCCAAGGAGCTGAGGGACTCTGCCACAGAACCATTACCTTCATATGCGTAGGTTGCTAACGAGTCATATGGGGGTGCGGTTGGATCTGTATCATTTTCCTTTAACCTTTGGTTAATGAAATCTCTGACATCCGTGTTATCTCGCTCTGCTGCAGTCCGCCGTGGCATAAAAAGTGTTTCCGGCACAATGTCTCTGCGTAATTTATTATTGTCTATGGCTTCGGGATTCCTYAGTGTGCCAATATCAAAAGCCTGGGTATCTTCCTCTCCACCACCTTCATCATTATAACTGACAATGTTGTCTCTGATGTCCTCTTTGGAAATAATCAAAGGCTCTTTCTTTCGTTGCCGTCTCAGTGCTGCAAACAGCACCACTGTAACTGGAAACAAAAATAGAGGAAGAGAAAGGGAAAAGTTAATCCCAGCTCTATTAAGATCYCCAAGAAATGCTGCACCGCTTGAACTCTAAGTTTTAAAAGACGTTCTGCAAAACTGTGAACACATACTTTGGGTTTTCAGATTGTGCGTTGTCTGCCTGTGAGTACCTTGTGAAATGAGATGGCATGGATATGCACTAGAAGAAGGGAGATGGCAAGCTTGTAAGAAGCTAAGCAGAGTGACATTTTGTCAGAAGTCATAGTTTTACCTAGAGACCTGTTGCTTTGAAAACAGAGATAGTTTCATGAGAGTTGGGAAGGGAGAAATACCTTCACCAAAATAGGTAATAACATCAGGTGTTAATTACCTTGAACCTCTGGGATGAGATGAAACTTGTGCTATGGACAAGGTTAGTATCTACTGGGCTATCATGAAAGGTTAGCGAGGCTGCATTTCAAGAACAGCAAGCATCTCCTCCTCTAGAAAGAAGTTTGGAATGGGATGGGTTCTGAACCAGCACAAAATACAAGTTCTGTTAACTTTCCTGGCATTTTTACAATGTACATCACCTTAAAATAGTACACAGCTTAAGTCTTAAAGACTGATGAGATAAGATATTGATATTATTTTATCTACTAAGGACTTGAGATTTCTCAAACAGGTATTTTAGGCCATATATATCTATATTATATAATTGTATAAATTATATATTATTATAAAGTGTATATATATATACTCTAAAGTATGTGTGTGTGTATATATATATTTTTTTTCTTTTATTCTGAGGGTGGGAATTCTTTCCTAGGCCCTAATCCAGATTTACATATTCACACTCAATAATGATCCCTAATACTGTCAGAGAAGTGGGCACAGAAAGGTGGGAGGGGATGTGTTCAACATTTTATTACCTTAGAAGCTAATTTSAGGCTTTTTTAGTTGGATACTTCCTTAAATGATTGAATATTTAAAAATGAATAGTGGCAAGGAGCAGGGATGTATTACTGCTATCACTGTTGCTTTAGTGGTCTGAGGCCCACAGTGCCCAGTAATTCAGCTGTGCTGTGCAAACTCAGAGGGGAAAAAAAAAACCCTCACATCTTGCTACTGTATTTGTAGTTCTTTCTTAGCAAAGCAAATCAGAAAATAACTGCATTCATTGATATGAGATAATAATGTGGATCAAAGTCCTCTCTCATGTCAGTTGTATTTCTGAAACTGTGTGAGACAAGGCACAGTAACTGTCAAAGTCTTTTTTTTTTTCTCCCCTGCAGTCTCTCCTTTGCTTGTAACTGTGTTGAAGACATTGTCCAGTACTCAGGATATCCCCCAAACAAAATTTTAGCCCATTGAAACTAATCTTCCTTAGTTTTCCTTGTCAGACTAAAAGATAAATAAATAAATAAATAAATAAAGATAATTTAGTGCAAGATCCTCTTTGTAGGTGAGCTTAAGCACGTTCTGGAAAAGGCTCTTACTCTGTTTCTCTCCACTGACTATACAGGGACTCAAGAACACAGGATAAAGTAGGAGAATGCTCTCCTAATTCCTGCTGTGTCTTTGCCATAGACTAGTGTGAGAATATCTGTCAGTATGAGTTGAAAGGAAATGAGTGAAGTGGTGAAACTGAAAGCATTAGAAAGGCTGGTTCAGATGGTGAAAGCCTCACACTCTCACACTGATGATGATTTACTTATGGTGTCACCTAAAGCCCTAATTTGAATGATTTTTCTTTGTGCTGCTGTACAAAAACACAATAAGAGAGCACTCCTGTCCTTAAGAGCATAAAGCTGTAAGACTATTTGGGAAGACTTGGAAAAGTCTATATGAGAGAACAGAAGTATCTGGATGAAATCATGGAGAACTTGAAAAACACAGAGTCAACTTTGAATGGGCTTCCAGAATAGTGACTGACAGAATTATCTGAGAAAGCATAGGAATGGTGCAGTTTTCTTTTTACGTGGAAGCGTTGTTGAAGTATCCCATTAACAAAAAAGGTGTTATATAGAATATGCTAGGATGATTCCTAAAATTGTGTGAGAGTCAAGGCACAATAACTGTCATTAATTAACTTTCATTAATAATTATGTCACATCCTTGGTACTTGGGTTTTCTTATTTTTTGCTGAACTGGCAGACAAAAAAACCCTAGATGTACTTTAACATCCAACATCATCTTTATTTGGTCAACTTTTAGCAGTATCTCAGGCCTCCTAATAAGCCACTAGGCATATTCAAACTGCARATAAAATCAGCAATTTTCAAGTACTTTTTGTTGATGTTAAACTTTAAATTTTGGTTCAAGTCTGCCCAGAATATCGCTTTTCACTCAGTAGTGGTTTCACATGCAAACCCAGCAACCAGACTGAAAATAGAAAATTATATACTAAATTGAAAATCTGCTTATGGTGCATGGCAGTGTGCGCAATAATTGACATAAAGTGCTGCTTAGCACGCAGAATCAATTATTTTTGATTGACATAAAACAGGAAATCGTTTTAATGTCAGATTGATATTAATGAGCACAGTTGTACTAACTAGTGCAAAACTATCTGCAGAATCAGATTTCTTTGTCTGATAAGGAACTTGATACAAAGAGGGCTCAGCCCTTAGATGCAATCATATCATGTTTTGAAAAATAATTTTAATGGCAAATTAAGGGCCTGTCTGCATTCCCTTGTGGGAATCCTTTCTGAAAAAGGGATAGCGTTTATCTGGGCAAGCTATGACTATATTGTTGAAGTTTGAGAGTCACCATGTGGTCTTTATCTCATGACTGGAGAGGGGAATTTTTTGCTAATCATAAAGATCAAGGTGATTCTGCTGTGGTGATTGGTGTGTTTGAGGGAGATAAGAGTATGGCAGAAACAAGTGGAGTCACTGAGGAAACATTTTTCTCTTTTGCTTGACCCTGCTGTTATAAAACTAGTCTGACTCCTTTTTTCCTGGGCAGGTGCCCACCAGGTACCTACCAGGTACCCACCTGGGCAGGTGACTAATGAAGTCTCATTGAGAACTGCCTATGTGCAATTGTACTGTTTTCACCAAGTGACTAGACTATGGTTAAAGGTTGAGGGACAGGTTTTCTGTTTGCTGTATGACATAAGAGGTGGAACCTGGCTGAGAGGAATATGCAGAAAAACATTGCAAACTACCCTTATTTTTCAATTAAAAATTGCTGACCACCTGTAAGTGCTGTAGCCTGCACATCCTCCAGACTCAGGAGATTCCAACTTCTTCGTATTCTCAGGTGCTAGAAATGGGGGACACTGTAGCTTTTGAGAGAGTGCTTTTATAGCCACCCCCTTTCAGTATTCATCTCCAGCACAACAAAAGCACTGCATGAGACTCAATTCTCCTCACTATAGACATGGAAAGTTAGTTGTTTAAAACTAAAACTATCTGGCCACCTCCAAAGGGTGATTTGTCTCATCCACCTCAGATACCAATAAGAGCATAGGATGAATGGCTCTCTAGAGGTGCCTGTCTCTTTCCATTGACCGGAGGGCAGAGCACAGTCATCTTGTCTTTCTTGGACTTTGCTAACTTTTAGGCAACTGCGGCCAAGTAGGATGAATTGTATCCACCACATCTGCAGTAGCCCTTAGAGAAGGAAATAAAATAATATAAATGCAGGATAAGACATTTGGTATCTCTGCTTTGCTATTACCCTAGCCTTGGCATAATCACTTGTAGCTATGCAAAATAAGTCACTGTCATCTATGAGAGTGATCGATCTGATCTGGAAGAGTTCTGTCCCCTTGTAACATTTATTTTGAGGAAAGCTAGTTTAATTTCTTTGTCCTACAAGTATTAAGGAGAGAAACTTCCCATGTATTATTTGTTTGAAATGTTCACTCCTAATCCAACTCTGAAAGGAACAATGTCTGTCTGCCACTTACCTAGTAATATAATGATACAGAGAAGAATAGCAATGAGAGCCCCAGTGCTAAGACCAGTAGGATGAATCAAAGCTTCTGCATTACAGGACAGCATCTTTCCTCGATGGTCACAAGCACATACTCGAATAGTCACTGTTTCGGTGCTGCTCTGGATAGGGTAGTCATTGTCTGATATTACCACTGGCAAGAGGTAGGTACTCATTTCATGCCGGTTATATCTGTTTTTTCGAGTGAAAATCCCTGCTGTGTTGTCTGGAAACACAAAGCAAACATTATAGGAGTACTCATCTGAAGAGCAAAAGCAAGGACGAGCTAATAAAGAAGGTCTTCCTAGAAATTCACCTCTGTTGTCCTGGAGTGTAAAGTTTGAGCTGCTGGCTGCCTCAGGAGCTAAGGAGAATGAAAACTGGTGTCCATTGAAAGAGTCATCTTTATCGACGGCACTTAGTGTTTGTATCAGCTGAAACAATAAGAAAAACATTATCTCCAAAGTCATTGGGCCTTACTCTTATTTAGCTATACAAGGGTTGTAAAGTGATCTTATTGTATTAACTTCTTTCTTCTACTTYAAGGCAGTTGATGCTGCTACAGTGAGCTTAATAAAAGTGATTCATGTGCTGCTGATGCTGCTTAGGATCACCATGCTATTGTATCCCAGGCTAATTCAGTAATGTAATGAATTTGGAAATTGGCAAGAGGATCATGTTGAAGTCAAGAGAAGGCTTGGGCTGATGCCACTCCAGCTGGATAGGAAACGTTTGCATTTGACAAGGACTAGAAACAAAAGGTGAGATAGTCCAAGATATCTATATATTTTTCCACCCAAATCCCATGTCACAGGACTTGTTTGGCTGAGTCGTCTAAATTATCTGCTACTTGGAACCATTTAACAGTAGGACTAGTGGAGAGAGAGTTATCTGGCAGCACATAGTTATATCACAGACAGGACTTTGTACAGACCTGTAACTCTTTTCTGAAGGAGGCAGTGGAGGTGCCTGAGTATAACAGAGGATCTCAGAGGGAAAATGCATCAGGGATAACAAGGCACAGTACAGAAAGCAGCTGTGTAAAACATAGTGTCACATTAGCTGCAAGAATACTAAATATAATCAGATTCTGTGCAGTCACTGTTTAATTTAATTTTGCAAAACTGACAGTTTGTTGCAATGCAAAGTACACCTCTTGATGAGGTGATGCAAGAGTAGTACAGAAACTCAATTCATACGGAATATTTTCTTAGTACAAGCAGTTAACACACCTGTTCTGCCTTTGCATTTTCACAGACAAAGGTCTCGTAAAACATAGGAAACTCTGGAGCATTGTCATTTACATCCAAAACCTTAATGAACACTGGGACACGGCTGCTTTGTTTTGGGTTATCTGAAATGATAAAACCAGAAAGAATAGAGAATTTATTTAGCCCAGCTACTGACTTAGGGTAGGGAAAGAAAAGAACAGAGTTAGGAGCTCGTTGCCTTAAATCTTTRCTTGTTCATAACTCTCCACAAAAATCAGGCTTTGTTGTCGTTACTCTGGTTCTGTGTAAACTATTTGGCTACAACTGGGTAGGAATGAGTCCAGGGTTTATAAATTCATTTGAACATTCCAGGTGTGCTTATGAATGCATATGTAATAGATATAAAATAAAATACTGAAATTAGATGAAATGAATGTATCAGCCTAAATAAAACAATTTGGAGAAAACAAGGTTTCTGGAACCTGTCATCTTCTTTAAGTCTGAAACAGGAGGTCTGAACAGGCATGAAGGTTTTTTTACCTCTCCATTTGTAATAGACAATATTCCCTGTCCCTACAAATCTTGTGTCACATTTAAGCTACTATGACTACCATTACAATATATAAATCATAACTGCTGTAGTTGTCACAGATCTTATCTAATCTTGTATGGATTGATTTGGCTGATGTTCTAGAGCTGATACTAAAACATATTGGCTGAAGAACATAAGCATTCTACAGAATCTGCAGATCCCTATATATAAACGTGTTGTTTCTCCCATAAAGACTATATGAGTACCAAAGGATTGAGTTTGATAAGGATATTCCTCAGCACAAAATACCTATTAAAATATTGCCATCTTCTTATACAGAAATGGAAACAGTTGGGAATGTATCACATTGTATAAACCATTCCTCTTCCTGTTGGACTAACGGACACAGACTTTAGTAATAAAGGTACCAAAATAAGGAAGGAAAGACAATGGGCAGCAATCTTGCCTAAGAAGCCTGAAGGATGAAATAGGCAAGATTAGGAGGCAAAAGATCACATCATAAAAACCAATGACTCCTACAGGGTGTAAAAGACTCATCCCAAAACCAGGTTGTTGTCATGAATCAAGAGGAACCCAAGAGACATTGCCAGTACTTGATAATCAGTGTCCCTTGTCCTCCATATCACACAAAAGTGATCATGGGCAGACTGGGTAGACATACACAACATAGTGCTTGGGAATATGTGAATGTGGGAATGTGAGAGAGTGAAATCTATGAGGGAATGGGTGTGACTGAAATCAGTTTTATTTAAAATAAATATCATCTCCCCCTTTTTATGAACTCACATTGAGTTTTGTTATGTTAATTTTCTACCCATGTTATAGTTTATTAATACACTTCAAACTATGTTTCAAGTGAAAAAAAAGATTGAATAAGATATAGCAGATCTATGACTCTCTTTGCTTCTACAAGCATTCATTATAGTCATTTGTTGAGTTAGGCTTTAGTGCAAACCCTATTACTGTATTTATCATACTTCTATAAATTTAAAAATGCCTTCTTGAAAATTGGCACTGTATATTTGTATTACAGAACTCAGTCATTTGGACAAAATATTATACTTTAAAGCTCTATAGTCCCATTGAGGTTAGTATGATTCCATTAGGCATAAAACACTAATATGAGCTGTTGGGCTAAATTCACTCAATTTAGTTGAATGTGTATTCAGTTTATGTATAATATCTGTATTAGCTGAATTGTATGCTAACATACATCAATACAAACATTACATTTTTATAATAGGCAGAAATCAAAAGTACTCATTTGAATTTAGAGGACTACTTGCAAGACTATTTTGTATGGGCATATCTTTCTAACAAATTCATTCAAATATATTGCTGAATGTATTTCTTTCCTCTCAAAAATTACAATTGTTTTCTTTGTTGTTTTTTGAACCATTAACTACATGTTTTTATTTTACTTTTTCTAGGTGCTTAAGATTTTGAAAAATTTAAAAAGGTATTGTAGCAAATAGAAGGTTCATGAAAACCTTATCCTCTGTGGATATGGGCCTTTTTTTTTCTCGATTTCATGGAAGTGTATGTGGAAATATATTCATACAACTTAAAGTTTGGGGTTTTTTTTACTTTTTTTCCTTTCAAACTATTTTTGCAAATGAATTAGTGTAGATTTTGTGTTTGTGTTGTCCTTTAATTACTGCTGAACTCCAACAAAAAGTTCCACCATACACAACAGATGCACAGGGCTCCTTAAATCTATTAATCTATACAGCAGTATGTTTTCTTTTTAGCCAGCAACCAATCTGAAAACTTAGAAATTTTTCTGAATATGGCCTCAAAGTCCTGCCAGTGTTTGGTTTATCCTTACATCTTAAGCAAAGAATATTTGTTTTTAAATACTCTCAGAATTCTCTCAGATGAATCAGCTGTAATTCTGCAGCTGTGATTTGGGAGCCCTGTGTTCTGAGTGTATTATCAGTTTGTCTTCTGACTATGTCTGGTAAAGTGATCTAGTGTTTCACCAAGTATTTGCTTGCAACATTCAGAAGGTGATTCTCATGGCTGCTGAGGAACTGCAGCTCGGACTGATGAAACACAGAGCCATAGGTAGTGTGTGTTTGGGGAAAAAAAGCCCCGAACTGTCTCAGGAAGAGCATTCAAAAATGGAACTATCTACAAATAGTGTCTATTTTAGATAATTGAAGGCAAAACTTATGTATTTCCATATTTTTTTTTCTGTAAAATGAAATCAACAATAGTTATGACTGAAAGGTATTTCTATTTATGGCTGTACCATTTGATTACTTTTTATACCAAAGGGAGCACCTGCCTTTCTGAATGTGTGTCCTGGCTGTAGCTAGACTGGATATTTGTTTTAGGTTATTTCAGGGAAATATACCTGGAGTTTGATGTGATGGCATGTCACTGAGAGTGATTAATGATCAGCTGAAACTTAGTGGAATGGGACTTAAGCTAGCCTTGGTTAAAATCACTAGTTTTAGCTAGGAGTGGTGAGTGGTGATGTATTTATATTTGTCTCAGATCATTTTTTTTTTTTTWAAGTCATTTAGCTTCTGAATTGCACAAAGACTTTGAGACAGTCACAGAACAGGTGTTAGTATTAGATATATCTACCATTCCACCATGCTTCAGAATCACGGGTAATGTGACTCTAAAGTGAATAGGATTGCACTTAGTGTGTCACAAGTATGTCACATGCTTGTAGTTAATGTATTACAATAAAGAGGACTGTTTATTAAGACTATCTAGCATAACATGTCCTCATCTAGACCTCATGCATTTTAGCTCCTAACATCAGTGTGACTAGTATCATCACAAGATGACTTCTGAGCGGTCCTAAACTGAACAACAGGATGGTTTGCAACTATGGATTTGAATTTCAAAGGAGAGTAAAGAAGTTAGAAATGGAAACCCTGATAAAACTGTTTAAGAACTGGGCACCTAGATCAATCCAGCCTCCTCAGGCCTACTTGAAAACATCCAGCCTGTGCTGAATTCAGTTTAGATCAAAACAAATTTGACCATGGAATGCAATTTAATTTTAAACCATGCTGTATACCACTTTTCAGAATTCAGCATTTATATTCAAATTTAAAAATGGCTATTACTGATTAGAAAACACAGAAGTGTTACCTTTCCTTCCTGCTCAGCTAAATTATCTCTTCATAAACTGTGTCCCTAGGAAACAGAAAACTGCAGATTGTCTCTTCCAGAGTTTCTGCTGCTTCTTTGCTATTGAGTAGGCCTATCCATATAACCTGACATCTGTCCAGCCATGTTTTCCACACACTCAGCTAGAAGGCTAAATTCATTACATCAGGGACTGCAGTCGTATCTAAGTTTGACTTACTGATCTCTGCTGCTATTACTGTAATGTTGTGCCATAGCAATGTTTCCCGGTCTAGGGCTTTTGAAGTAAATATCGAACCATTTCCTGAATTGATGTTGAATACTCTGTCCATATCAGTGTGTCGATCTACAGAATACCTGCAAATACAGATACAGTGGTTAGAAGAATGCTTTCCTTTTAATTTCTATGTCCTTAAAACATTTTCTAAGACTAGACATCAAACAACCAGTAAATGGGATTGCCTTTTGTTTACAGTGCAGGCTTCTGCACTTTATATATTCATACAAAGAGCTTGTTCTGAGCTGCTAGATAATGACACATTGGAGGTTTGATTTAGAAGGTGGGCATTGTCACTGAATAAATGAATTACTGTGGAATCTTCATACCTCTGAGACCTATCAAAGCTTTGTTTTTAGTGAGAAATGTGAAGTCTGTGTCCTGAAAGATATGAAGTTTATTTTAAGGCTGAGTTGGCTTTCCCATTATAAAACTCTCTTTTTATGGTTTGATATCTCAACTGTTCCAAATCACTTCTGATAGAAAATTTGACAGCTGGGTTTCATTTCTTCCTTTCACATCCCGGTGTTTAAAAAGACTGCCCCCCCAAAATAAGTCAGCAAGAAATAGATTCATTGCTGCATGGTACTTATCACATAAAGGTTTGCTGTAATTCATTAAAACTAAGTTGCTCAGCCCTGGTTGATGGTAAGCTACATGTGAAACTGAATGCTAACAAGCTCTGGAGGAGCTCAGAGTCTAAATACGGTTTCAAATTTTCAATCTGATCTTTCTTTTTCTGCCTTACTGAATCTAACTTGTAGAAGTCTTCAGTTTATGGGAGAGTGTGTTACTATCCTGATCCAAATGCTGTGACTTGATTCCACCTCTGGTGAAAAGAAAATTCTTGCATAAATTATGGAGGTTTTGACAGAAATATGTCTCTGATATTGCTAAAGCAAGTATACAACTGCATTATTCTGTTCTTGCTTCAACCTTAATGTGCGCTGATGTACAATCCAGAGCCTTAGGAAGGCCAGTGTGCTCCCTTGGTCTCCTTGCAGGCCATAGCAATGGAGGGAAAGCAGCTAGTGCTGTCTGTTGCATCTGAGCAAGGATAAAGATATGGCTGAGCTAGTATGTAGTTGGATTAAAACTGTGCTAGGAGAATGACAGAGAGAGTATAGCGTCACTGTAGAACAGAGGAATGCAAAAGCTAAAGAAAGAATTTCCATTCCCTGCTCTGCTCTAGGAGCAGCTCTGCAACATGTTGTCCCTTATTCTGCACAGATTTCCCAGTTCCTGTGCAGTGTCTCTTAACTTCAGAGAAAGATCCTTGTAAGGAGGAAGAGAATAGAAGAGTCCAGTTCATACACGTGATTCTGAGGAAAGTTTAAATTAAAAGGCAAACCTGCTAATTATCTTGTAAATGAATGCTTTTTTGTTCTTTGCAAGTAAACAAGGGAGATATAATATCCACAGTAATTTAGCCTGATGTTATTCTAGAATGAGAATTTAGTGTACCTACCTTCCTAAACAAAATTATACCAGGTACTAATTACTGAATTACTTTTATTTCTCAACATTGAATTCCACGGATACAACCAAATGAGATTCAAAGGTACTCACACAGCTAAAGTGTTTGGGAGGATTTGCATAGGCGTGCCTTGCTACTTCTTCAGTAGTTGATTTAGTCTTTTTGCTCTCACTGGACCAACAGTACCAAAATTTCAGCTATAGGGAGTCAACTAACCTGGTGTCACTAACCTAGTTCCTTTCTGCAGTATTATGACACTCCTGACAGCTTGAAAAGACCATGCAAAAAGGTATGTAATATGCAGTGCTGGCTGATGGGACAGCTCCAACAGAGTATATAGTTTTGCCCAAATCTAAATATTACGTGTGAATTTGTTGACTTAGCTGAAATGTTTGATGGAAGCAAGTTTATACAAACTGGTCTGATTCTCTTACTTTTTGACAAAGTAAGTATTTGTTATGGTAAACATTTCATTTTAAYTTTCATTCATTCAGGCTTTTCTATAACATTATGTTGGTATGTCGTGAATTCAGTTATATTTAAGATATTCTGCATCTCATTTCCATATCTTTTAGTTGAAGTACTTTAGTATTTCCATTTGGCAGTAAATCTAGATTTTTCATTCCTATTTGAAATGAAATATCAGGATTTCCCATAGATTAGCGAGTCTAGACAACTAGGCTCTTATTCAGCAAGATATTTAAGCAAGTGTCTAGCTTTAGGCATGAGTAGTCTATTTTTTTCCTTCAATTATGCTCTCACTCATGCTTCATATTATGAATGAAGTTAAAATATCTTGCTGCTTCAGCACATTTTAATGCCTTGGTATATTCTAATCACTATGATTACTTTTTAAAATTTCCTAAATTCAGTTGTGTCTGTGATACAGTATCTGGGAGAAATGAAAAAAATTCTTTACGGACTCTTTTTAAGCTTAACAGAGCTGTAGCAGGGAGGTTTTTCTCTTCAAGATACTCAGAATTTAAAATATAAGTCTTTGTAAACCCCTGTGTATATTCAAGTCATTTGTAAACTCAAAAAAGCAATAACAGAGAACAGCTTCTTAATGAAATGTTAATTTTATTTCTTCATATTCAAGAGAAAATACATACAAGGTCAATGTTGTTAAAGTATGTTCTAATTATACCATTAACCCTAGCCTAGAAGGATGATTTTAATAAGCTAGACTGTCACTTCTGTTTCTCAGTTTATATAATCCTGTCTCCTTTGATCAAGCATTGTTAATTAGGTCGAATTGGTGGCGATTCTGACTTAATGGTTCATAACCTACTAAGAATTAAGCAGACAACATCAAACTCATTTTTACATTTATTTAATGAAATCACTGGTGCATATTTGTCAGATTTCAGGACTTCACCCCTTTCAAACCTTGAAGTACTGACAAGCTAGGAAGTTAAAAGGTATACACGTAGATTCCATTCTCTCCTTGTATATAATAGGATGAAGGGGAGGGAGAAAGAGAGACTCTAACACATGCAAATATGTTGTCAGTAAAATACACAAACAAAATTAAGCCTTACATTTGTTTGCAGATCATTTTCATCTGGGATACTTTAGTAAATCAAATCACAGCAGGGAGGCAGTTCCAGTGACTGATGAACTTCATTATGCCTCTGAGGAGTTACTATAGCAAAAAAACTCAACTAGCAATTTAAAAAGACCTGATGTACAATACAGTCAGTTGCAGCATTTTTTTTGCAGTATGCAGTGGATAATAATATCATTTCTGTTTAGATCAAGCACAATTAGAATGCAAAACTTTTTTTTTTGTAGCACAACTGGACAGTGGAGTGTTAATCAGGAATTTATTGATGTTCCTATCTATGGATGACTATTTAAATATAGACAAACATCTATTGGTATATTTTTGCATTTTCTTAATGTCACATTGCAGCCAAGCTTATTTATAAGAGCTAGGCTGATGAAATTTGGCTCTACCAGTACACAGGTGGTAAATGATGCACTCTAATAACCAGAGCAGGTATCCACTTCATACTCTGCTGTTGCTTCATTGTTGTCTTTTACTCAGCGGCTTGCCATCTAATGCAACAGCAAGTCAGGAAGATTTGTGGGTCAGGAAGGGATGTGTGTGTGAATTTTTCATAATGCATTTTCATAATGATATTGTGAAGGTTTTCTTTAATGGAAGATCAAAGGATCTTCCATCTAACAGAGTTAGGGCTCAGATTGTTTAAAAAGAGAAATCTTCACTCAAGTAGAGGAGAAAATGCAAGGCTTTCATTGTAACATCAAGTGTCTAAAGATTTTATTTTAAAATGTCAAGGAAAATTGACAAGCAAGTGACAAGTCATATATATACAGTCTAATTGCATCTTTCCTGAAGCTCAGAGTGAAAATCAGATTTAGCATCTCCATTGCATGATGGAAAAAAAAATCACCCTGTCAAGAAGATGCAGATACAACCTGTGCCCCTAACATCTAGGAGATACCCAAGATGTTAACACCATAAAATCACATCTTGTTGCAAGTTTGCATCTCACAGGCTGCTGCTGTCTGTTGATTTCCTTCCCCTCTTCTGATTTTTCTGTTTCCTCTTGCTGCATTTATTTCTGTTACTTTAACTTCTTCCTCATTCTTCTTTTTATTCTCCTTTCACCTTGAGTGTTACATGCTGGTAGTATACAAGGGAGACAAGTTTCTGCTGCTCTGCATGAATTTTGACACTTCTATTATATTTTGCGCAATAATTATCTAATATCTCCTTATCCTAATATGCAAAGTACCTGTACAGTATTAAAGAACTGTCCTGTCAAAGACTGGTAACTTCTAGCACACACATTCAGAAAAAGAGCCAGTAGGCAACACTCAACAATGCACATATATACAATGCATATAATCCCTATTCAATATAGAGCTCTTGCAATTAGGAGCTGGTGCTCATGTGAAATGCAAAGAGTTGTAGTTCTCACCACAAAGAAACAGACCCATCACTTCCCTTACTCTGCAGTGCCATTAGATATGAAAAGGAGGCTCATATGAGGAAGGGGCCAGGTTTCCACCCCAACCCAGTTTTAATTTTCATGCTAGTGTGCCCAAGAACACATGCTGTAGAAGGTGTTTATTCTGTCCCTGGGCTTCTCCAAGGTTCGCAAAAAACTATGTGTCCATTTACATTACTATGCTCTGCTAATCCAGAAGTTCGTATAATTGTTGCATGTCATGATATAAATAAAACCAAACCTTAGAAAGTTTAAGTGTTGAACTAGGATTTCTGTGCAAAACATTGCACACAAACTGAAGACAAAGAGGCTTTCTGCCACAAAAGGATTTTAGATTTAGTTTCATCATCTAGGAAATTGAGATGATAATATTTATCCATCCCGCAAGATGAGCTGAGAGCTTAAAACTTATTCATGTTTCATAAGCATTGTGAGATATCTTGCTGAAAGACAGTTGTTTGCAGAGGTGCAAAGAATCAGTGGAGTGGACTTTATTAAACTTGCATTGTTCTATTTTGATCTTAAAGCTACTTTTGCATTTCCAAGGTGTCCAACCTAGCGACATGCTGAAAATTGACCTGAATTTAATATTGCTGTGTTTTTCATTTCCTCCTTTTACTGGCTTCTCAGTAGCAATGAACTTTAATTAAAGGGCACAGCTATTTAAAAGTCCTTTCCTACTTCATTCAACATGATTTAAGTACTCAAGTATGTTTTCAGATGCACTGAACCTTCTAAGTGAGACCTCTGATTTATAAACCAACAATGTACCTGTTAAACAATTTACAGAAAATGAGAGCTTAGGTTTAGCTACTCTGACCTTAAAGTCTGCTCCACTTCCTCTAAGCATAGTTTATTGATTCATGGCAAGTGTAATTCATGAAGTCCATGATCCTGATTCTTATCTTACTAACCTTACACTGATAGAAGTGAGATCAGAGTCTATGTGCACATGAGCTGCTTCTAAGGTGTTTCTACTTGTAGTTTAGAGAAGGTAAATGTGACCTCAGTTAACCAGGGCTGGAAGGATGGGAGAAGAAAGGGCTGCTGAATCACTCCCCTGTCACAAAGCCAAGAGGATGCACTGCACTGGAAAGTGTTAGAGGTGGACAGGGAACACTAACCACTTTTAGTGCTCTTTTTTGCAGTTTATCTTCCCATGTACGCAGTGTCATTGAGAAATAACCACAAGCATTAGTTATTGAAGAAGCTAAGGTGTAATTCAATGATGCAAGGGGCATGCACACACAATCACGCATACATATATATACTCTAAGAGATCATTTACCATCTACAATACTTTGCATTTAAGCACACCTGAACAATTTCATTGTTAAAAGCTTTTTTTTTTTTTGTATGCTGACATGAATAAAACAAAATTAATCAGTAAAAAATTTAAGCATGAGGTGAAATAGTCAGTGCTTACTTGACAGGGTTATTGGCAGTATCCGGATCCTGAGCTGTTACTGTTCCTATTACGCTGTTTATTGGAACATCTTCTTTCACTTCAATTATATATGCTGGTCTGCTGAACACTGGGTGTTCATCTACATCCTCCACCTGAATTCTGACTGTAGCTGAGTCCTTGAATGGTCCCAAGTAGAGGAATCGAGGGTCCACATGAGTATTGGTAGCTTCCACTTTCAGAATATACAGATTTTTATTTTCAAAATCCAGTGCCTTGGAAGAGAAAGAAGGGAGTCTGAGAGGTCTGTGGGTGTTGTTTTGGCTTGCAGCCAGATGTGCCAAATGAATGGCTGGATGTCAGGGAGACGCCTGTGCTGTAACGGGAGCCTGTACTGGGATTAAAATGCCAGCAGAAAGGGGTTGTATGCCACTAACAATAAGCTCCACAAAAATGTACATTTGCAGGGAATTCTATGCCTGAAACTCCTAAACTCCTAGATTAATCATTCCTTCTCAAATAGCCTCAACTCTTCATGCTTTTTATTCTGATAATTTTGGCATTTAGTTATTTTCTTGTCTGTTCCTTGGCATTAAGCATCACACACTATAGGGGGAAAGATTTTATAGGAGCTGCTTGTTAAAATATTGGCATTCCATTACTGAAATGAAACAGCATGTCATCTGGTGTCAGAGGAGATCGAGGACCACCTGTCAAGGAAAACATGATATTATGATAGGATAGGATTATATTATGTTCTGTTAAAAGTGTGAAGGAGAAGCATGTAGGGACTGTTTCTTACAGAGTACCTACTTAGAGAAATTTGGGGAGAGAGGAGTCACCCTATTTTTCCATTATGTTGTACAAAATTCCACAGAAACCATGGCTTCCGTCAGCAACAGATAGAAATGCAAACAGAATTAGACAGATATCATAATCAGACCCTGGAAGGCATCTCTTAAAAAACAAGTAATGACAGGTGTCGTACTGATATCAACAAGCAAAGTGCATGTTCTGAAAATCTACACAATGTCTATTTAGTGCTGACTGAACTTGAACTGATGGAGGATGATATCTGTAACCTTATCAAGCTTGCCTGATAACCCACTGTAAACAATATTTCTCAAACCTTTTCTGACAGCCAATGCGCAACCTAGTAGATGATGTCCATTGTGATCCAACAAGGCACTGTGATTTTTTTCTGAAGTAAAAGCACAATGATGGATTTTCTTAATTACATTTTCACAAAATGTGAGTCAAAAGAAATTTGTCTATGTACTTTAATACGCTATAGCCTATACAATTCAAACCTTCTAATAGTGCAAAGTAGGCAATGTGATGCTGATTATTTCTGTGGTCTTACCACAGCACCTTTCTAATAAGTGAGCAAATCCTGTAAGCATGACAGTGACAAATCACAGAGTGTACTTCTTTGAGTTACTCTGTGAATATCTTCAGATTGTAGAATTTTCCATCAGGCCTATCCCACCCCATAGATTATTTACCGTCTTAGATCCCTCAAAGCATGTGCATTGGTTTAGTAAAGGAGGGTATAAGAGCAGGGTTCCTGATTGGTTGTATAAAAGAGGCTTTTCATAGGGAATGTTGTAGAGATTCCTAATAAATAGCATTCAAATCAATAAACAACACATGCTGCAATAGAAAGAAGAAAAAAGAAATATGCATTAGGTAAAGTTTTGGTTGGTATTTCAGAGGCTGGGATTAAGTGTGTTAAAATGTGTACCTTTTTGACAGTTATAATTCCTTCCTGTGTGTCCTTGTCTGTGATAATTCCAAACATGTCATATCCGTCCCCCTCAGTAATGCTGTATTCGATCTCTGCATTTTCATCCACATCAGCATCATTAGCTTTTATTCTTCCAATTGGTGAGTCAGGTGGGGTAGACTCAGGAGCTCTGAATTGATATGTGCCTACAGCGGACAGAGAAGGAAACTTTTGTCAGTCAGGATCGTGATATTTTGGATACCACCTCTTAACGCACCATCTATGTTGGTCATTCACAGATGAGGTAGTGAGCTGCTGTGTCTTCAGGCCTTCCTTGGGCGAAAACCTTCAGCTTCTGCCTTACTTTCGTATGGATAAAAGTAACTTTTTCTTCTACCTATTTTGCAGTACGAAGGATGGGCATTTTGTTTTTTCTGCCTACATGTATCTTTAGAAACATACGTCCCTTTCTAGACACTACCATGATTTCTTTTGGCCATATGAAAACGGAATGTGGAAAACTTCCTGAGGTCAAAAGACAAAATATTTAGACCTGCCAGAAATCAATACTACATAGTAACACTAAAAGCAAATCCAGCCCAAACGCCTATTGCTAATGTGCTATACTGAAATCTCCCCTGAGAAAAAACTACTTGGGGAATATTCGCGTTATGGAGCTGTATCTTTGGCTTTTGTATTGAAGACACTTATGTCCAGAGATGTATAATTAACTCATTGGAGGCAGAGTGCTATATTTCCTCTTAAGTTGTTCTAATTTAAATGGAAAAGGCTTGCCCACAGCAAAGAGCAGACTTGGAACTTAAATGACAAGTTGCTTCCAGTAAATTTCCCAGTGATTTAGCTGCCAAAGCTTGTTGATTTGTCTGATAGTATCTGCAATTATTTTCTTGAACAGCTGCTCTTGACTTGACACACACTGACACACATGCACGCAGACACACGCACACACAGAGCAGTGGTAGACAAAGCAAAACAAAAAAAACAGGAAAGAAGAGAGAAGAGAGAAAAGAGAAAAGAGGAGAGAAGAGAAATGAATTAAAGCTTTTTGAATCACTTATGACCATGAATTATTACAAATGACTGTGTCTGTAAGAGATGTGACTCAACTAGCTCCTTTAAATCTCACACAGATACCTGCCAACTGACCTGAGGCATGGGAATAAAAACAGGCAGAAATATCTGGAATATTTATATATATGTCTTTGTTTCTGTGTGCAATGAATAAATCCACTGAAGTAAATGCTTCCTGGGTGAATATTCATTTTGATAGAACTGCTTTTAGGATCATTTTACCTACTTAAATAAATATGTTTAAAAACCTAGATATGTTAGATCGGAACATCCATCTTAAAAACACAGTCAGATACAAGGTGTTACAGAAACAATATTAACCTAGAAATATAATGATATCAATCAATGCTATTTCATGAGTAAAAAAAATAGGAGTTGTTTTTGTACGTTAATTCACCTCTCAGACTATCTACTGCAACTGGAGCAAAAATATTAAAGATATGCTTCCCATCCACTGTAAGTAACCTTAGCATGATGCTACTGCTTGCTTCCTTGTGCTCTCTTTTTCTTTCTCAAAGCAAGTCTGACACTCTGTAAGTTAATGACAGCAGAAAAAATAACTGAGGTGAAAAAAAATATATCAATTTCTGTCCGTTCTACTGTAAAGACATAGAACCTAAGTGTTCCATACTCTGGGGGAAGCGCGGTGGATTGTCGTTTACGTCGGTCAGTGTGATGTTCACGGTGGTGGTTCCTGATAATCCGCCCATCTGGCCTCCCATGTCCTTAGCTTGGATGACCACTTGGTATTGTTCCCTGTTTTCACGGTCCATGTTTAGCAAAGCAGTTTTAATAATGCCTGAAAATTAAAGAGGAGAAATTCACTAATACTGTGTTGAATTTCATTAAAATTAATATTTAAAAAAAAGAAAAAATAAAGCCTACAGAACAAAACAGTCTCTGTGTAATGAATAAACTTTGCCCAGTACAAGTATTTACTGTTATGAGTTGGCACATTAAATTACAGACTTGTCATATCATATCTCAGGCTTCTGCCTGTGTGACAGACACAATATTAGTGGCATCCTCAGGAAGATATGCTATCTATTTGTGAGCAATGTTACTTTACATAACTATTTACTCCCTTTGCGTTCCATGCTGAAGTCCCTTACTGAACTGGAAGAAGGCTCATTGTTCATTATAATGTGCTCCATCTTTTCTCCCCTGTTCTGTCAATATTTTTATTTTGATAGGCATGGCAAAAAAAAAAAAAAAAGAAGCAGACTTCAACAAGACATCATTAAAGAGGCAGTGCAGCAACATTAAACAGGAGAAGAGAAATTAATTAAGAAAATTGTGAGCATCTAAGCATGCCAAGTATATATATTTATATTTTTACATTGATTGAAACAATTTTGCCAAGCACTTCCTTCGTCAAAGGCACAAGTATCAGTTATGATCCCAATACCTATTGAAATTCAATCATTTAGATCTACTGTGAAGCAAAATGTTTGAGTTCTTACTGGGTCTCTTAAGGCTAAAAACTGACTCCTTCCTGGCAAAAGGGGGGAAATCATAGTACTGAAATCCATGGCAAAATTCATAGCAACTTCAGTGGAGACTTACTTCACTTTGATAGTTTTGTCATTGATCTATGGCAGTAAGATCAAGCCTGCGGTTTACCTTGCTTCCCCTTCTTCTGCATAACCTTCTCGCTAAAAGACCATTACTGCTGAACTCTCAGCAACGTCATTCTTACTATATCTCTGAATAGAAGAACACATAGTGTACTGCCCAACTCAGAATGAGGGCATCAGTGCAAAAATTCRCTTTCTTGTAGTATCCAAATACCCTTATGCTTGAAGCAAAGATTAACCCGCAGATTCCTCTCAGTTCAGAGAGTGTCAGGCCCTTTTGATTCAGAACTAATGTGGTTGGGATCCAAAAGCTGTTTTGGCAGTTTTTTAAAGCATCTCAAGACTGAAGAAAGCCTTGTACTGCCCCGACTTTTGGGTCTTTGTGCATCATCTCAAAAAGCAGATTGTGTCTTGCATTACATTCTGAGAGTTTAACTTAGTAAGTTCTGAGACCAGTGTTTCTGCTAGGCCTTGGGCAGCAAGGGCGTCTTTCCAGCAAAAGTTGCTTTCTCTGAGTTTCACAAAATGTCTGTTTTGGCTTACAGTTCACCTCCCAACTTGACACATGTTGATGAAAGCAAATAAATAAAAGTTTTGTAAAGATTTCCAAAACAGGTGACTCTTTCCTGTAAGCATCATAAGATAGGCTTAGGTGTACCTTTGGACAACAAATTTAGCATCTTTCCTAGCCTTTCTTATCACTTCAGACCATCGTTGAGGGATTTCTCTTCATGTTTCATTTTTGGGGACTTACAGCTTCAAAAAGAATAGGGTTTTCTTCTGAGTCATGAAGTCTGCTCTTCCTTTCTCCAAAAAACTCCCTTTGATCTTGGTTCTTCCTTTTTTTCAGAGGCAAGCACCTTTTTTCACCTCAGAGGTTTTTCTCTGAGACACCTACACTCTCCCTCCCTGCCCAAATCCTTCAGATTTGGTTAGGGTACAATGCTAAAACCTGATTAATTTTCTGGGATATTCCATTCCTTTTCTGTAAGGATGCTGAAGAGAACCAATTTCACTAGCTTCCAGCAACCTATCATAATGGATGTTCCCATTTAAATAGTTTCTCAAGGTCCTTTGTTTCTTCCAGGAGAAATTTGTTGCAAATCTTGGAAAGAGACTGAAGATTATGTATGCAATGAGATAGTCCAATGATACAGCAGTTTCTTTCAGTCAGTCAGAATTCATATGTTTTACATGCACAGGTTCCAAAGCTGTCTTCTCAGCCCATAAGAAATTCCAGTCAATGTATATAACTTAAACATCTTCCAAAAACAGAACTCTGAAGTTTGGGATTCTATTTGTGAACTTCTAGTGTAGAGCAACAGCCAATTTTACCTCTTATATCATTATTCTTAATTAAGCCTTCTTTCATAAAATCAGCATTAAAGTGATATGTTGCAGATGTACAGAAATTATAATTACTTTAAACAAGTTTTAAAGAAGCAGAAGGAGGAAAAAAAAAAGAACAAACCCTCAGTCTTAATTTAGCCATTATGAAAATCTATGAGGATTAAGCATTTTCTTTCACACCCACCTGCTTCTCCTCTTCTTCTAAGAGCCAACCTATTTGGTTTAATTTAAGCATCTACAACAGTCTCTGTACTCACTCTTTGTTGAAAATGATTGAAAACTGGTTCACATCTAGTTCTAATTTCGTTTATTACACTTTGCTGGTAAGATTAAAATAAYGTAGGTGTCATGTTTACAGATGTATCGCTCTATTAAGTTTGTCAGATTTTGCATTGAGAAAGATGTAATCTCTTTGAAGTTTTTGTCTAATATGTCCTAGCTTGGCTTAGCATGTCATTTTAAATTACAGATGTTGTCAGAGAATGACAGATAAGGTCTCCTGACCTGTCTCAGATTCGACAGAGAAATACGGTTGTCCCTGGAGAATGCTGTAGACAACTTTAGCACTGTTTCCATAAGTAGGATCATCAGCATCAGTTGCAGTGACTTGTACAACAAAGGTGCCTGCAATGATAAATTAAAGAAAATAAAAATCCATTTTTTTTTCCATTAACAACACAGTTTATGATGTAGTTGTTTGTACTATCTAGCCAGTTGGACTTTCTTTAATGATCTGAATCTGGGCATGGATAGGTCTTTATTTTAGCAGCATTAAAGCAATTTAAATGTCATAACAAATGTTTGTGGATGAAAAATACTATTTCCTATCCCTGCTTGTTTGTTTGAAGTGTTTGTATAGAGAGTTTGATTGAAATACATGGAGAATGCTGCCATAGAAATACACGAATTGAGAGCACCCGAAAGTCAATACTAGTCATCTGAAAATTCACATCTCTTTGTGCCCAAGGTCTAGCAGGCAGTTGAATGAAATTAATCTTTTCCATCAAGGAGAACATCTCACTTGGTTATTTGGGACATGAGATTGTATGGATGCAGATCTTGTGTCTTCTTTGGGAGCAATGAGCTGGAATAAAATAACCCTTTCTGTGCACTCTGCCTTTCCTTTCCTCCCCTGGAGGTAGACAGGCCAGGGACCAGGGATACTTCTGCAGCTGCTTCCTTTGGAAATGCAACTCAATTATAGGCTGTATTTGCATTCACTTATTTATTTTTTGTGCAAGGGGAATTCTTCACCCTAAGCCGGGGATGAGAATGCTGCTAAAAATCCTCTGTGTCCCCAGTGAAAGAAACTGCACAAGGCTTCAGAGCAACATCTGAACTTGAAAACAGGGTGATCAATCTTCCTTGTATTTAAAAATATTTATAAGTAGTCACCAAGTTTTCCTATCTGTATTGATACTACAACTGTGTATAAAAGGCAGTGTCTAAATTATAGATAGGAAAATCTCAGAAAAATCAYAGATGGGATGTTTATTACAAATAACTGGATATCATAGACCTGTAAAACATCTCTCAAAATGCATCAGGAATGTCTATTTGCGATATTCTTGTACATCTGCTTTGAACACTACTAAGGATCAGGGTAGTGTGACAATATGGAATACCTATAAGAAAAGTGTGTGCTTTTTAAAAGGATTTTTTTAGACAAAACAAGCATAGTTCAGGTTCAATTCAAATCTGTCACAACAATTCAGAGAAATTCTTATTCTGTATAAGTGTCTCGGCTCCTAAAGGACATAGATGCAATAACAAAATGATAGTTGGCTTCTTCTGAGTCCATCAAAATACATAGTTATTGATTAGATATGGGGATTTTTTATTATATTTCCTATGAAGAAGTGAGAAACCCCCTCCCCCAGGTATTGAAGGCATTGAAAATTTGAATCTACGTCAAGAATAAAATTTTTCAAATTTACTCATTCTTGTAACAGGTCAAACTAAAATTTACACTCTGAACAAGCTTAGTCCTGAGGTATTTGACACAGGAATGTAAATCTGAATTTTTAATGTTCCTTCTAGAAAAAGAAATGGTGTTGAATTTCAGGCAAAGCATTAACAAATATGAAAAATGAACTCAGGTTTTGGGATTTAAAATGGATTTGCAAACAAAGTATTCACTTCACATATTAAACAGCAAATATTAGGAATATTAGGTTTTCTCTCCACCGTATGAGGTTCCATCCATGTGACAAGTCCCATGAATGAGAGGAGAGAGTATGCCCCACAGTCTTTATTTTCATATTGCTTGAGCTTTATTTTAATCTCTTTCTTGATTGTGATTAATTAATGCTTCTCTCCCTGTATGTTATTTCAGATTAGATACGTGCTTCTTGTGGTTCAAGCATCCATCTCTCCCTGACAAAGAAATCAAAATGACCCTCCTAAGAACCAGAGACAAAGAATCAAAACCTGTCAGTTTGTCTGAAAAAGATTCAATCTTAAAATCATTTTTGAAAGAAATTATTTTCTTTTTCTTTGTTGAATTAATTTATATAGCTTGATACATTTTAAATCAAAGGAAAGATTTCAGCTGACATCGATGGTCTCTGGGGCTTATTTTTTGCTTAAAAAGAAACAAAAAGAGCAACCAAGGTCAAAGGTATTTAATGGCATATCTCAGAATCAGTGATGAGCTGATTTATGTGATAGTTTTCTCTCCTCAAGTGTGTACACCCCCTTCTGGACCTGCCCTCTTCCACTTTTTTTACCATCCTGGCCTAAACAAGTGTTGCTCAATAGATTTAGGGGTGTGGACACAGTCAGGTGACTATGGCTTACCATATTATTACACTGGTGCTAAATCATGATACCAGTGTGTGTTAAGCTCTTTAAAAGTGTCACGTGACACAGCTTAGCTCAACTCTTTCACTGTGAACTATGCTCGATTGCAGTAACTTGCACTTGTTGTAGGACAACACAGGGAGTGGGTGTCACCCAGCTGATACCTCTGATTTCAGTAAACCATTATCACTATCCTCCTGGGGTTAGTTTTTCTAAGTGGCTGAGGTGCTGTTGCTCAAAATTCAAACAACAGGTGTCTGTATTCAGTGTCTACAAACTTTGGGCCCTTAAGTAACTCTGCAGAAAGAATCCAGACCAGACACTGAAATCAGCTATTAGTTAGCACCTACCAACATCTGACATTTCAGGAATGCTGGCATTGTAAACGTCCTTTGTAAACATTGGCTCATTGTCATTGATGTCATGGATCTTAATGATGAACTCAGATTCTGGTTCCACTGGTCTTCCAGTCCTTCTGTTTATAGCCTGGGCACGAAGTATGTATACAGGCTTTTCTTCCCTGTCTAGTCTCTTTGTGGCCTGGATGTCACCAGTGTTTTCATTGATAATGAAGAGGTCTCCTGCTCCGTCTCCAGAAAGGATGTACTTAAGTGATCCATCTCCTTTATCCTGGTCTGAATGCAGCTGGTGGTGAAATGGGAATAAAAAAAAAAAGGGAAAATATATAATAGATACTTTATCTGTTACCATGATATATGCCTTACTATTATTAATGTCCAGCCAAAAGGCTGCACACTGCTTTGGGGAAATGAGATGATACCACAGAAGGAGCAGTGAATTGGTAGAGCTGTGCCCTGATGTCAGAACTGAAATGGGCTGCAACATTATAAGAAATTTTCTGGGGAAAACCATGAGATAAAGCTGCAGATCACCATCCCAGGCTAAGCATACATCAATTGGATCCAAATGATAGTGACTTAGGTGGAATTCTGTGAATATATATTATACTGAAATCATACAGTTGGAAAAAGAGTGGATTCAGGAACTGCAGTAATGAAAGAATTAGAAAGGGGCCAGGCTAGTTACCTCTTGAGTTTAAATTCAGGTTGCTCTGCTGTTACTCCCCCTGGACATGATGTAGCATACTGCACAAATGCATATCATAGTAAGAAATGAAATACATACACAAATAACAGCAAAGTACATGCATTCACAGGTGTGGCAAACTAAGAGCTGAGGCAGGCATGCTAGAACATTTCAGCACTGGCAATGAAGAGTTCAGTTGCCTTTTCCAAAGGGAAATGGACCAAACTGGAACATAATGGGGGTCAGAGGAAAGAAGAGAAGGATGGTATTTAGCAAAGCGTGAGCTGCCCAAATCTTCATCATTTTTCCCTAGGAGAATTCCGCATCTCTCTGAAAAGCTGCATGCCACACACAGAAGGTACGACTGATTAAATCCTACTCTGATGGCTGTTCCTTTGATAAGTGCTCATCTATCCTCCTTGGTCTTAAAGTCAAGGATAATCAACTACATTTTATTCTGTTGTTACATTAGAGAAAATAAAGAAAATATGAAACATTAAAATGACTTTTAAAGCGAGGGTATAGGTGATGAAATTCATGGAAAAAAAATGTTATGTAGGAGACTTCCACAAATGCTTGATTCATACAAAAGACATATGTTTATGAGTCAGGAGAGCTGGACTTTCTGGACCAGCTCTTTACTTTGTCTTTCTGCATACAAAAGTAGAAAAACAATGCCTAGCTGACTGTCACGGTAGAGTACTTACTGTTCCTGCATGGGATGCTCTGTAGAAGAGACAGATTTTTAAGGTGGAAGAATATGGAACATTATGGTCTTCACACAAACTTTATAAAGCATGGTTATGCCCTTACTATTCTGGAAGGGCAGCCTCTGGCAGGACCATAAGCACAATGTTTGGACCTCCTCCAGCCTTCTGCCCAGATCAGTGCTATGCTGGCAGCTTACTGACAACCCGCTTGGCAGCATACTGCTCTGCTACACGTGCTCCTGCCTGTGCTCCCTACAGAAAGTATTCTCCATGCAACGAGTCTGTCTTTAAGGGCGAGACTCTGCCTCTACACATAACGAAAGTGCCCAGCAATACAAAATATCAGAACTGTAGCACAGTTAATCGTTAGCAGACATGCTGAGGCACTGTTTCTTCATTTTCTCCTTCAGGGAGACATTCAATGTAATTTTGCACAGTGCCCTTTCTCTTGATAATATGAATACCAATAACCAGCTTATATGCAATATTTTTCATCAGCAGATTTCAAAATCCTTCACAAAAATGGCCAATATCATTTGCTCTGTTTTACAGATAACAAAGCCTAGAGACTAGCAGCACCCTGGAAGGCTAGTGCAAGAGCCTGGAGTAGCATTCAGCTCTCCTGAGTCTTGCTCAATTGGCCCATCCACTCGGCCACAGGACCTAGAGGAATTAGATGATTTGCCGGGTATAAGCTAAGCCTCTGAAGAATATCTGTTAGACCTGTTTGTTAAGAAGTCAGACTGGAAGTCTGCTGAGGGGAATAATTACAATAGGATCTTAGAATCTAATTTGCTCAAAGACAATCTGCAAAGGAAAAGGCAGTTATAGACCTGAGAAGAATTCTGTCTTTAAAAATGTGTATTTTTTTCTGATTCTGTTTCACATTTGAAATTTAACTTTTTTTTGCCTTGATAGCTTCTTTAATTTTCTCTGCATCATATTACTGGGAAAAAAAGCAGTTCTCTGTAACAGCCTATCACTAATTTATATGAATCATAGAATAGTGTTATTGTGAGACAACTTACAGGTTGAACTCCCAAACACATTTTCATCATCATTTTAATTAAGCGTGGTTTCATCCAACAAGGTAGTAAAAAAGGTCAAGTTACAAAAGGTGTTGGCGCTACTGGGAATTGTGCTCCACAATATTCTTTACACAGCCTAGACAAGCTTAAGATAAAGAGATAACAAAGCAAACTTGTCTGAGTTTTCAAATCAATAGTTTATGAAATTTCCACTCCTCCACCACATCTAATCCCCCAGCGTAAAACAGATTATGAGTTTCTATATCAGGACAACATATATCTCAATGTAATGACTCGTTAATGTTGTGAATGACCTCATCTTTGTCAAGGGTTCAATGTCCAGCCCTTCAGCAAAAGCACCAATTTCTGAAAATAAACAAGATCCTTCTCAACTTTAATACCTTCAGTTTTACAGCTTTCCTAAGACATGAGGGAACATGTTGGCAAGGTAGTAAGTGGGTTATTTACTGTAAGACTGAGAGGTGGGAGAAGTCATGCTCCATGCATACAGAGCTAAGACTGGCTAAGTGCCAGCCCTTCAGACTGACAGCCGACCTTACAGCATGTTACCACACCCAGCCTCCAGAGTCTGAGTCACACAGATTCTAAAAAGCTGTGATTACAATCTGCTTGATTTCAGTAAATTATGATAATTCTCTAACTGCTAAACATTAGGGTTTTGTGAGATATGCCAATATCAATACGCCAACATCAACTGAGCCAAAATAGCTTTGATTTTGTTCCCTTCTTTTCAGAAAAAAATGTTGGTTTTATATGTTAGAAAAATCAACCAGCTCGCTAGAGTTCTTATAGAGGATAAATTTGTAACATTCACCTGTGAGGAAAATATCTGAAAAAATGATTTATTATTTTAGATTAGGTTATCTGTCCTTAACAGTTTGTTTGGTAGAGAAGTTTTATCCAGACAAAAACAATTTTTTTTTTTAAGGGCCAGGTTATCCTGGAAGGAATACACTGCCTATGTGACCTATATAAAGAGGGAGATTACTATTCTAAAGATATATTAAAAAAAAAGAACAAAATTTAAAGAAGAAAAAAATGATGCAATTTTAGGCCAGAAGAAGGGCCTGGATGAGAGATGCACTTAAAAATACCATTGGCAGTTTTGTATATAAAACTTAATACAGTAGTTAGGTTATGAAGATAAAATGAGTAGTAATAACAACCCTACTTCCTTTCAAGCTGAAGTTATTTTTTGCTACCCAGACACCTCACTTAGAAAGAAAGTTTGTTGTGATGAGATATGCATATTGAATATACTGCAGCATGCTTATAACAGAGCAGATCCTAGCCCATGCAAGATATTATAGCTCCACTCTGTGTGCAATTTTATTGAAGTTAAGATAACAGACAATAACTGTGGATCACCCCCTGGGAGACAAAGTTACATATACCTCTGACTTCAGTAAAACAGTTTGGATTTTTTATTATCTTTCACTCAGCCAAACTGTAAGATACTAGCTATCCTTTCTTTTCTTCCTCCACCTTCACCCATTTAAAAGCTGTTGTTGAACACCTTCCACTCCTAGAGCAGTTAAGAGGACCTGAGAATTGGTAGCACTCCTAGAAAGTAAGCTATATGCACATTTTACCAGAGAAAATTTCATTCTAATTATATTACTCCAAAATTTCCTTTTAAGTGGAAATCGATCAGTAACAGGATCTCTTTATTCCAGTATGTGTTCCTGTCATTCCACTTGAACAACCATCTTTTCTGAACCAGTTATTGGGGCCCAGACACAAGGACCCAATGTCTCAATGGCAGATGTGTATTCCCGCTATGCCGGCAAGCCCCACATGCGGCAGCACTGAGGGCTGTTCCACATTCCATGCAGCTGCCCCGAGGAGCTGAGGTGGTTTTTGTGAGGATGCTTTCTATGACGCCCTTAGGATGGAAAATGAGTTCACGTGCTACTTGGCTCCACAAGTGGTAATCCATGTGGCAAAAGAGTGTCCCTTATCCTCTGCAGAAAGTCAGCCATAGGCCACATAAATGAGCCATGGCAGATAGTCATTGGCCAGAATAAAAAGTCTTGGTGCACAGTGCTCATCTCAGCTAGGCTGTATCACATTATCATTCCTGAATGCAATATTTTTTCAGCCAAAGGTTTTTAGGGCACCACTGACAGCAAGGTTTTTTATTTCCTCAGGAGCTCCATGTTACTCAATGGCATTCATTTCAGTGGGTGACTGAATTGAGTAATACCCAAAAGGTAAGCAAAATTGTGTAGAAGTAAGTCTATGTTGCTGCAATAAAAAGCAAATGCCTCAGCAATTGCATTGTATTAATATTACAGTAAATTAATTCACTCAATTTAATCTGGATACTTTGTGAAATCATCCATCAATCACTGGCTAAGGCTGAGGAGGAACGACAAATTAAAGATTTTACTATGCCCTAGGCATACTTTTACTTGTTTTACTTTAATACCACTGTTAAGTTAACCATCTGGTTTACTTCTAATGATTCACAGTTAGAAGAAACTGTCCTGTCTTTCTCACTCTTCTTCCCTCAGAATGTCCTGGCCCAAAATATTCTAATATGGGTATTTGAAGACAGGTCCCTTAGTAAAGGCTTCATTTCCCTAGTAAGAAACAGAGATTTTTAAATGTGCTTGCAGGACTGTAGCATTAAGTACCTGTATTTGACAGTCTGCTTGTTATCAAATATATAACTGTTATAAAATGGGAATTTTTTTCAAACTAACCACAATCTGAATTAGCATCATACTCCAAGATATCACTGGCAATATTCTTCTAAAGCATAAAGAGTAGTGACAATGACGTATGTTAAGAATGCCAGAAAGGAAAAGATGAGTGAAAGTTTTGGTCAATGTATTTGTACTGCAAGCATTTTTTCTGAATGAATGTATTTACAGCATTTGTATTCATCTTGAATAGACAGTATTTCTTAACTTGAAACAAAACTTCATGAAATTTTTACTGGAGTTTAAAAAATTAGATTGGACCTATGTTAAACAAATAGAAATTACTTCAGCAAAATAAGTGAGAAGAGTTTAAGGGAGTCTCATACATTTTTGTAATAAGACTATAAGCTGAAATAGCATGAAAACAGCAGTTCAAAACAGCACTAAGTTGTATAGCTCAGTATTGTCTGTCTTTTGTATTCTAAAGTCAGGACCTTTTGTATTCTAAAGTCAGGACCTGGACTCTAAAATGTCAGCAATACTTAAAAATGAAGCAGTATTATGTTTTCAAGTCTCTTTTGTTTTTTAACCATATGAAGTATTTCAGTCCTAGCTTTAGGAGCTCTCAGGTGGGAACCTCCCCACTTCACCTTAAAATTATAAATAATTCTGTGTCTCTGTCAGGCCCTATTTTTTTCCATCTTTAAGCAGTTTATTATAGTCCCATTGCCCCCACTCTGATCTTCCTTTTAGCTCCTTCTCTGCTCCTTCTGCACTTCCAGTCGTACTTTCTCTTCCAGGCCCAGGGTAGCAGAGGGAGTGACAACTCTACACCTTCTTCATCCCCTTTTCTGATCCAGTGCTGCAGAGTGGGGAGCAGAAAGCAGACAGGCAGCAAAGAGCCCTTTCCTCAAAAGGAAAAGCAGACCCAGCACGACTTGCCAGGACTTGCTGTTCTGTCCTCCCTGCTTCTCTTGTGGAAATTGCTTCTCTACCCTAACTCTTCTGTCTCCCGAAGCAGCAAGGAGAGAGGAGAGGGGCTCATTGGCTGCTCTTCTGAAAGGCGAAAGGCGGCCGGTCGGGGGGCAGTTTTCCCTTTAAAAATCGGCCCAGCACTCAAGCGTCTGTCAGGACACTGCGGGGGTGGCTCCCCAAGCCGGGGGTTGGGGGTCGGTATTGGCAGGGCAGGGCCGTGGCCGGGGAGCCTGTGGCGGGCAGGGACTGAGGGACCCGGGCTGGGCCCAGATGGGGGCTGGGGGACGCCCGGCGCAGAGTGGCGTGCAGGGGCCGGCAGGGCTGCAACGGCCCTCAGGGACCTGTACTAACCTTGCTAAAATCACCTTAACAAGAAATTGTGTGAACCAGCGGTAGCAGAACTGTATAACAAAAGTGAGATCCCCTATATTTTAATAGGGTTAAGATTAAGCTCTAACTTTTTTGTTTATTTAAATGGAATGTATTAGAGAGAAGCAGCTTTCTAGCACACGCATTTGTAACAAGATTTCCAGAACATGTATTTTTTATAGCTATGGTAGTTAAATTCCAAAAAGTTGAAATTGCAGGC
The DNA here is from genome assembly GCF_003343035.1 of Apteryx rowi. Lineage (NCBI taxonomy): Eukaryota > Metazoa > Chordata > Aves > Apterygiformes > Apterygidae > Apteryx > Apteryx rowi. The sequence continues at coordinate 414,339 of NW_020450842.1, read as the reverse complement.
TATAGATATTCTCTACAATGGAATAACATCCCTCCTCTACCCCACTCTACAACACTGATTTAAACAGCATAGTTGATCTCATTTATAAAGTGGCTTTAAGTTATGTAAGATGGCTGGAAACTGCAGTTTAGCTCTCACTAATGTCATTCTGCGAGTTATGATGCCTGAGAATTCTGTGGGTGAGACGGTTTCCCCTCCATCCATCCTACAGACCAAGTTCTGTTTCCTGTTGTGAACATAACTCCCTGCTCATTGAATTTCAGAGCAGCTACTGAACCTCTGGGAAGATCAGAGTCAACTGACCTTGGGTTGTACACGCTGAACCATCAACCTATAATTATCCAGAAATAAGCTGCCTGCTGTGTCTTATTGTTTGTTTGTATTTATAAGAGGAACTTGCTATTCTGGGGCTGCTGTGGTTGCATTTTTGTCTCCTAACACAGTAATGAAATAAAGACCAACTACCTGAAATAATAAATAAGAGTTAGTAGGTAGCTCACAAACAGAATCATTGGTTTACTCTTGGCAGTATTCATAGCACATGATTTCATTGCAAATTGAATAGATCCAAACAGCAGAGACCTGTCTAGTAATGTACTAATTCAACCACATGTATTGCTTGAGGTTACACAGTGCAGGGCTACAGCATTCAGAAAAACTAAAGCTCAAAATGAGACWGCAAACAGTATAATATTGCACAGAATTGAATTTCTGTTTCAGAATTATAACCACCTTGCACTCTTCCCTGTCTCTCCTGGCACTCTATCCCAACAGCATCAACCAGCCTCCTCAATTAATATCATAATCAGCACTGTTAATATCATTAAATAATCAGCACTGAAGTTTTTACTCCACTTGGACTTAAAAGGAAAAGGGCATTTTTTGTGTATAAGTAATAAGTATTTACGTATATTTTGCTGAAGTTTAAATATAGACTTACTTATTTGCTTCCTAATGGGGAAAAAAATACCCCCAAACACTATATATGTATGTCATATACATACATATACATACACTATATCACATATCATCAGGGCAAATACTTACACAAATCATTTATTTCAAGCCATAAAAGAATCTTCCTTCTAAAAAGATATTCCACAAGAGCCATAGGAAGATCCATCATCAATAGAAATGATGATGCTTTATTTCCTATGGATGTGTGTGTGATGTTCCTATGGCCTCCATTGTGCTAATCTCCATTTCCTTTCATGGTCTATATAACATCCCTTTCTGGCTTGTCCCCAAGGCAAAACCTCTTGTTATTCCCATATAAGCTAACCCTACTGCACAGTATTTTATACTTTCAGCTCCTGCCTCTATCCTTAAAACCTCTTGACTGCAAAATGCTAAGCTCCTTCTCATGTCTCCTAAATGCTGGTTGGAGAAGAGACAGCATGTACTGTGGTTGTTGGTGGATTGAGCACTCTGCTGACCAAACAGTCAAGGCACAATGTAGGTTTCTTTGCCTTGCACAGTTACTTTTTTCCCAAACTATGTATGGAATTAATTGATTTGACACTTCTGTTCCTCTATAAAATTTAATTGAAAGTGCTTAATGGAAATAGAGAGGGCTGATGGGCGGAGATAGATGGTAGAACACCAAAGCTAGTTATCTGGTTAAGGTCAGATATCTAGAAGGCTATGTCAAGACTTGGGTGCTTACCTTTGGGGATCAACTATTTCAAAAATTTAGCCCTAGATTTCTGGTAAATATGGAAGGATGGATGCTAAGAAAGAATTTGGAAGAGAATGGGAGAAAGATGATACAGTGGTTCCACATTTTCTTAGGAGAAAATAGTGTTTAGAGAAACCAGAAGAGGTGATTCCTTTGCATCCCTATATAATACATTTTGAAATTTATATGAAGATTTGTACTTCACAGCATCAAAAGAGGGGGGAGCAGGATTTTGAAGCAAATTCAAGCACTGTCATTTTCTATAAAAGAATGGAATGGAATGGAACAGAATGGAACGGAACAGAACAGAATGGAATGGAATAAGTATTAACAAGCTGAAAGAGAAATACAAACAGACACAAGTTTACCAGAACACAACATGATGATTCCAGAGATATGTCTATCAGAAATAATGCTTCCACACTAGGGCTTTTTGTAAACTGCTATGACAAGTGCTTAAAATAGGTACCCACTTTTCTACATTTTTTTACCTACCCAATATGTGTTGTCCTAAGCAATCATCAATCTTGATTGTTCATTGACCTGACCATTGACTTTCTTGACCTGACAGATGTTACAGTTTATAGAATACTTGAATTATTTTACTATAGTAGGTAAATCTGAATGTGGCTCAGTGTGACTATAGCAGTGAGATTGCTACATGCAAGGGATGTCTATAGGAAAAAAAAAAATCACAGAACCACATAGTTTGATCACAGAAGGGTTTAATATAATCAGTGACCCTGTTTATTCTAAAAGACTGTCCTACTTGGAGCAAAATACCTGAAAGGAATTCCTGAGTGTTTGAATTTGTTAATGTAGACATGCTTCCACCATGCTTATTGAAGAAAAAGTTACAACAGGTGCACTATTCCTATTGGAATAAATCATTGCTCTGATGATTAGAAATAATCTTGTTTCCCAGATTAAATTTGTCCATTGCAACTTTATACTCATTTGTTCTTGTGTCAGGATTGTTCTTCTGCTTTAAGGACCACCTCCTCTTGCACATATACATTCTTCCTCACCCAACCCTTTTAGATAATAATTATGTATGCTCTCGTTATTTTCTTTTTGCTAGGCTATCAGCTTCTATCCAATCTTCTTTTGTAAAATAGACACTTCTGAGTCCTCAGATGAAATCCTGTTTACAATCCTAGTCTCCCATTTTCAAGACAAGTGGATTCCAAATAGAGCAAGTGAAGGAGAGGCCGGCTATGAAGGGCTGATAATCCTAGTCAGTCCTTCCCTGTAATTGCTCCATTTCAATTGACCTTCCTTCTGTATGAATGTAAATAGGATTCCATTTGGGGTCTTTGAACAGTGATATTAACATTTTCCTATTTCTATTAGAAATGAGTGGATGCATTTGCCATTTCCATTGTCATGTCGAACTAGCTTATTCCTGTCATCCCATGACTGACAAAAACACTCAGGTCTTTCTCCTTCTCTTGCTGTTTCTAATTTATGATCATCATTGTGTAGTGGATTTTTTTTAATAAGTTCTGTTTTATGAACCTTGCATTTTTTCCTGTTTCTGTTGCTTCTATCCCTACAATCATCCTTTTCTTCCTGTAAGATATTCTAGCCAGCAATAAAGAATAAGATACAGTAAAAAAAAAAAAAAGTGAAATTAGACATGCAGATATTAAATCTATAATAAATTAAAGAAATAGAGCACTGAACAACTGCTGAGGTTATGTGAGAATTTTGAGAGGTTACTTTGTTTGGAGCTATTGCAAGATACATTATGTCTTATTTATATCATATTTGCTTTTTATTTTTGTCTATAATTGGTTGTATGACAAATCAAGAAATACTTTAAACCCTAAGTCATTCAGCTCTGGAATTAATTTAATAATAGGTAATGGTCCATGATTTTATGTAAGGTTCATATCTACAAGCTGTTTTCTTTAGGGAAACCATATCAGCCTCGGTTGCATGGAATGAGGTAGATTCAGGTAGAAAAACTCAGTAAAACTGAAATTAAAAAAATGCTGTAGAGGATTCAAGGATCCAATACTTGGAATATCAAAATGCAACTCAAATGTTTTATTAAGATGACCACTTCAGAGTGTAATGGGCAAAGGACAAAACACCAATGCCAGGAGCTAAGGGACCCCTTTAACCTAAGTATCAGTTCTTAGCTCTAACCCTGAGGTTTTTACAGAAGAAATATATTCCATGAGATTCAAGGAGAAAATGCTAAGATTACCCCCAGTGCAAATGGGGAAAAAAGCCAAATGTCAGATAGAAGTGTTCAGTAACAGCAGTATCATATGCAAGAAGATTGTCCTAATTGCAAGAACTACAGGAGGAATAAAAAACACCTACAAGAAGACCACCAGGGTGTTGCAATCTTTCTGTTTCTTAAGAGTATCAAAGTATCATTGATATTTCTCATTCACTTTCAAAAGTATCAATGTCAACCCAGTCCCTGAAAATGAATGACACTGAGAGAAGCTAAAAACAGTTTTGGGCTGCTGAACATCATCAGCAAACAAATGGACCAAAGCACTAAGAACATATCAAGATCCAGAAGCAACCAGATACTCAGAAGTCAAACTGAGAATACGACATCTGATTTAAAAACAAACAAACAAAACATGGAAAAGTCACTGTAATGAGAGTATAGGATGCTTGAGTAAAAATTTGAGTATGGAGCAAAAAACAGAGTATAAAAGCCACTGGAATAAGAAATCGTCATTTGACCAGGGACAAGAGACGAAGTGCTTTCACTTAAAACTCTCCAGATTCATACCTGCCAGGCAGGCTGGAAAGCCCTTTCATTCTCTTTTTTGTGAGGACTATATAGGACTGCATGGCCTGAGATAGACAGGGGCAATAATTTTGCTGATGATGTGATCCTCAGTCACAGTGTGGAATAGGCTGCCCAAACACTAGCTGGGCTCCTGTTCTGTTTTAAACATTTGAAGCTATGAATCCATGCTCTGGTGTCTCACACCTTTATTATACACCCTTCAAAATCACAAGTGGGTTTTCCAACCTGAAGTGCAAACATGCCGCAACAGCTAATCAGCTTTCAGGGATGGGGCAAGAAATCAATTGGAAAGTGTCAGTCTTTTCAACATTGCCTAGGGCTATCAACTCTTTTCCCTCTTGGGTTCCCCAACTGCTGCTGCCCTTCACTGTGATTAAACAGGGACAATGACAGAAGAGTTTTTGTTCTGCACTGCAGTATATAAGACTAGAAAGGTCACTTATTCTGTTGGCCCTTCTCTCTAGGGGCAACTCGTCATCAGTTCTTAATGAGTATTTAGCAAAGCTGCAAACTAGATATAAGCGTCTCCATGTTCTGACCTGAGAGCTGATCAAGTCTTCTGTGGTAATGCAGTTTATTTGTTCCTCTTGCTAATATCTCAAAGCACAATTATAACAGGAATTCGAAAAGTTATGAAAGACAAATAGCTTTTTAATTTATAAGGCACAAGAGACTGCTCTGTCAAGTTTGATCTTCTCTATACATAAGGGCCATTGAATTTCATGTTCTTCCATCAATCTTCTTGCTTTTCTTTGAACTACTCTATATATGTAAGAAAGACAGCCGATCGCACTTTGAAGACTCTAAGGAACTCAAAACCATCATGTTTCTGGCAGTAACTAATTTCCCTCACCTAAAAAAAAAGTTCCTTGGTTGTAAACTGAATTTCCCCAGTTTGACTTACTGCAGTTGGGCTTAATTATGCCTTTGTCTGAAAGACTAAYGAGCCCTCTCCAGCTGAACAGCAGTGATCATAACAAAATAGCATTGTATAGACTTCTAGAATTACCCTCACAAAAGCTTGGAGATCCGTTAGTTAGTCAGTTCTCAATTTCTTAAGAAAGGCCAGGGCTATTTAAAGAACCTTTTTATGTTTTTTTTATCCATTTATTTCAATATCTGTAATTTCTTTGTTACAGTGACTGTCATCCATCATCAAGGGCAAACTGCAGACCATCAAGCAGGATTTCAGAGCTCTGGGGATGGTGGTCAAGGGTCTGGGAGCCCAGGTCATCTTCTCCTCAATCCTGCCAGTGAGGGGGATGGATGAGAGGAGGAGGAGACGGACTTTCCAGGTTAACGACTGGCTGCGCCGCTGGTGTTGGCAACAGGATTTTGGTTTCTACGACCATGGGACCCTGTTTGAAGATCGACAAC
>NW_020450842.1:337929-405917 GCF_003343035.1 Apteryx rowi | reverse complement strand
ACTTCCATCTTAACATGAGGAAAAACTTTTTCACTGTGAGGGTGACAGAGCACTGGAACAGGTTGCCCCGAGAGGTGGTGGAGTCTCCTTCTCTGGAGATATTCAAAAGCCGCCTGGATGCAATCCTGTGCAATGTGCTCTAGGTGACCCTGCTTGAGCAGGGGGGTTGGACTAGATGATCTCCAGAGGTCCCTTCCAACCTCAGTGATTCTGTGATTCTGTGATCCCTTTTTTGCCACTGTTTTTAGATTGTGTGGTACAAACAGTACCCAGGATACATGAGGATTAGTTTTAGTTGAGGCATCAGTTGAGGCATTACTAAAAAGCATAAAGGACTTAGAAAGCCACCTCCGAACTTGTCGTACATTAGTTCAGGTTCTAAGAATCCTCTCTCTTATATGTATATCTGAAAAGATGATTACGAGAGATTAAAAATGATTTTATTACCCAGTTTATTTTATTTTATTACACTTCAGTGATTAGGAATGAAAATTCAAACCTTTGAAGCCTTGAAAGCCATAAAGAACTGTACAAGTCATTTTGTTTAAGGAGACAGACTTTCTCATCACTGCAGATTTCCCACCATAACTGAATAGTCAGTCACAGCATTCAAATGTGAGTCTTAAAGACTAAATGGGAAAATCAGTTTGAGGTATCACTGATGATTTGCTTGGTATCAAAAAAACCAAACAAACAAACAAGGAATGAAGCACATTTATGTGCATCTCTGACAAAACACAAGATATGCAAGGGAAAGATAGGCTTGTAGCTGAAAATAGAGGACTGACAGGTTTTAATATTGTCTCTGTCACAGTCTTCTTGCCTGATCTTAGATAGATCACTTTTTGATGCTTCCACATTCTCCCTGCAGTAAAATGTGGGTTGTTAACAATGTCCAATGTTGTATGTAATGATTATAACATGATTTGAGAACTTTGGGTATAATTTGCTCTATGTTAGTTTGTAGAAAAACTGAGGATTGTTTTACTGGAGTAAAGATTAGCAAGCAAAATACTGTGGCTTTGGCACAGCTTGCTGCATTTAGAGAGTTGGTAGATGTCCTATTCCTAATGCAGTTGTAGTGCTGGAAAATGTACATGCTCTTAGGTGTTGGTTATTATTCACCAGCTGAAGGTTACTGTCCCCACAGCTTAGCTTACGGATGGAGTAGATGGGGGAGTTTCTGCACTATGGGACTGGCTATATTAGGTCAAACAATATCTTAAGTTGTTATAAGACTTAMGACTGTGCTAAAGTGAACAGGAGTATACGTGCTTTCTCTTCTGCCAGGTGAACTGTAGGGTTAATGATAGTTAAATGCCTAACTTGTAGGGACTTTCAACAGGAAGGCAATGAATCCCTAAAGGAATGCATGCCTCCCTAGAAATCTCTTCCCTAAATCCCCATGTTTCAATGAGAATTGTGCATACAATTCAAGAACACCTAGTTTCTTTATTGCTTTTTTTCAAATCAGAGCAAAATAGTTATAATGTCCTGACATCAGCGCATATCTCAATGGCAGTTATGTGCACAGGAAGAGATACGTACAGCGTACTTTATATACCTTCACTGTTTAAACTTAATAATTAGTATATTAACTATTAAACTTAAAACTTCTCCTTTTTGTGAGAAAAGGTACTCACTGAGACAAAAGGCCTAGATTTATATTCCATCTTTTAAAAATTCCACAGAAGAAAAAAATATCAGCTGAGCATTTTATGGCAGAATACTTTTGTGGGTCTGATCTAAAAATCTATAAGTAATTTGAAAGTCTCCAGCTGACTTTAATGGGACTTCTATCCTGTACTGCATAACTCAATGAAACAGAAACTCAGTAGCAGATGAAAGCAGGTAAACAGAAGAAAAGATTTTTATTTCAAAAAAGAGTGGTTTAATTTCATACATTCAACAAACATGCACCTCCATAACTAATAATTTCTTTTAGTATATATCCCTTAATCTCTAGACTATGTGATAAGTATAGTTAGTGAAATCAATTTTTTTTTATATATCCAGCTTGCATTGCTTTTGATATCTCAGTGAGCTAACTTAAGAACAGTTGCTTACTGTTTATCCACTGTCAGAATTATCGTTGAAATCATTATTTGAAAAAAAMAAACAAACCCAAAACCGCACTTAACTGTTTCACTTGTTTTCCTTGGACTTATGAACTAGAACTTTCAAAAATGCCCCCAAATCATATGCTAAGCAAACACAGCACCTTATCATATTACATCATCCTAGCAATATTACATTAGCCCTGATCTTTCTCTATGGATTTACCATGAATGCATAAGGTTAGATGAAGAAATACATTTTTAATTCAGTGAGAACCTCTATTCTCCTGGTGGGGGTGGAATATATCTTAAAGATGAACTATAAATAAAAAAAATACCCTTTGGCCTAATATCAAGAAATGTTTTTATTGGGATATAGTTGAATAAAACATCAGGCTTCTTCAGCAAGTAACAGCTTCTTACTACTCCCTGATGGATGCTCTTGAAAGCAAATGCTCATTCTTTGCTTACTGACAAAGGTGACCCCTCGATATTCTGAGCMCTTGATGCTGACAATCAAATCTAGAGGTATGTGTATGAATTTTATATGCTGTATAAAAGTATGTGTGGCAGGGTGGAACGTAGAGGGGTGGAGAAGAGAGGATATAGAAAGGCACTCAAACAAATGAGAATCCACATTCAGATTTAAAACCAAGCTTTAACAGGAAGAAAATGAATTCTTATCCACAGGTTTGGTTGAATCTTTAATCTTATTGCATTCCCCAGTCATCTAGTTTTACAATTCAGAAGCCGGGGAAAGGAAAAATATCTCCATGCCATCATGTGTCCCAACTTTGTTTCTAACCAAAGTTTGTGCGATGCAAACTGATAATTAAAGGACTGTGTGAGACAACAGATATAATCTAAAGGTCTATATATACAAGTCCCACCAAGACCCTCTTGAGGGAGGCCACTCCACTAGGAATACATTTATGGGAAATCTAAGTCAAGGCTGCCCTTTAGTAGATTCTTCTTCCAAATGAATATTCCTCAAAATACATTAGTCAGGAAATGATGGGATAGCCTTCATGACTCAAGTGCTGCAATAGAAGGATATAGGCCCTGGAGGAAAGCCAGGCCAGGAAGGCAAGGAGGTGGAGTAGCATAAGATCAGCTCAGGTGCATGGAGCTTTGCTTTGGAACAGGTGACAAATCATTCGAGAACTTTTGGGTAAGATTCAGAGGAAAGACCAACATGAGTGATGTTATGGTAGCCATCTGCTACATACTGCCTGGTCAAAAAGAGAAAGTAAATGAAGCCTTCTTTAGCCAGCTGGAGGAAGCCTCGCGACTGCAGACCATGGTACTCATGAGGGACTTTAACCACCCTAATGTCTGCTGGAAGGGCAATGTGGCGGGATGCAAGCAACCCAGGAGGTTTCTGGAGAGTGTCACAAGGCAATTTCTTGACACAGGTGATTGATGAGTTTACCAGATGATGCACTATGTTGGACTGTTACTTACGAATAAAGAAGAATAGCTCTGGAGTGTGAAAGTTGATGACAATTTGCCCTCAGGCCTGAAAGGTCCCTGAGCCTAGGAGTAGAATCTGTGGCGGGGGGCCRGGAAGGGGTGTGAAGCATTATCCTCAACAGATGAAAATCAAATTAGGGGCCACTTAAGCAAATTTGACATTCTCACATCCATGGGAAAACATGGAATGCATCCGAGGATGGTGAGGGAACGGGTTGATATCATTACAAAGCTACTTTCTATAGTGTTTGGAAGGTCACAGTGATTGGGGAAGGTTCCTGATGTCTGAAAAAAGGCAGTCACACCCGTTCTCAAGAAGGGCAAGAAGAAGGGTCTTGCCAGCTTCACTTCAGTTGCAGGGAGTGTTATGGAGCAAATTCTCTTGGAAGCCGTTTCCAGGTACATGAAGAAAAAGGTGATTGGGAACTGCCCACATGGATTTACCAAGGGCAAATTATGCTTAACCAACCTGATTGCCTTCTGTGTTGAGATGGATGGCCCTGTGGACAAGTAGAGAGCAGTGGATGCTGCATGACTTTAGCAAGGCTAAACAGTCTCCCATAGTATCCATATAGACAAATAAATGGACAAATAAGGTGGGTGGAAAATTGCTGGATAGCTGAGCTCAAAGGGCTGTGATCAGTGGTATGAATTCCAACTGGTGGCTGATTACTAGTGATGTTCCTCAGGGGCTGATATGATACTAGGGTCAGTACTGCTTGATGTCTTTATTAATGACTTGAATGTTGGAATGCACCCTCACCAACTTTGCAAATGATACAAAACTGGAGGGTGGGTGCGTGGAGASCAGTCAATATTGGTGGAGTAGGACTGCTCCCTGGAGGGACCTCAACAGCCTCAAGAACCTCATGAATTTCAACACAGGCAAATGCAAAGTCCTTCTTCTGCCCTGAAATAACCCCGTGCAGCAGTACAGGCTGGACAGAAAGCAGCTTCGCAGTGAAGGAACTGGGGGTTCTGGTGAGCAGCAAGATGAGCATGAATCAGCAGTGTTCCCTTGCAGAGAAGAAAACCAACTCTATGCTGGTCTGTTTTAGCAAGAGTATAGCCAGCCATTTGAGGGAATTGATTATTATCCTCTGTTCAGCGCGTGTAATAATGCAACTGGAGTACTGCATCTAGTTTTGGCTCCTCTGTACAAGAAAGACATACTGCAGTGAGTCTAAGGGAGGATCACCAACAGGRTTAGGGAGCTGGAGCACATGATGTATGAGGAGAGGAGAGAGAAACAGTTTTGTTTAGCTTTGAGAAGGCTAAAGGAGAATCTTATTGCTGTCTACAACTATCTAATGGGGGGTGTACAGCAGACAGAGCTAGGTGCTTCTTGGAGATGCACAGTGATAGGATGAGAGCCAACGGACACAAGTTGCAACAAGGGAAATTCTGATTATATATTAGGAAGAAAAATTAGAGGAAAGGTGGTAAAGCACTGAAAGAGGTGCCCATAGAAGTTGTGGAGTCTCCATCCTTGGAGATACTCAAAACTTGACAGGACACAGCCCTAAGCAGCCTGCTCTGACTGTACCTGCTTTGAGCAAGGTGTTGGACCAGATAACTTCAAAGGGTCTCTTCCAACCTAAATTATTCTGTGATTCTGTACAGCAAGAGTGATATTGAATCCCAGGCTCCAAGTAATAGTTTAGGATCCAACACTGCATGTCTAGGAATGAAGGTTCATTTTGACTGGAGAGCCTGGAATTTTCAGTGAGTCAACATTTACACCTATGTTCCCTAAATTATATCATATCTAATATTTGTGGAATAAAAATTTTCTCTGTGAAGCACAGGTAATTGTTGCAATCCAAACAGTTTAAATCATCTAAAAGGAGATTTCCTTTTTTTTTTTTTTAGGTAAAAAATGGATATTTGCATGAGCTAGGTTTACCAGAGTGAGTAGTGTAAGTCCTGAGAGGCTTTGTTACTTGGGAGCAACATGAGGCCCAAGCTCACACCAGCTCACAATCATTTTGGATACACATGTGAGAGTTTTCATGCACAGGGCATTTACTTTCTGTCCTCAACCCCTTTGGAGGTTGTTATCAACCACTTGTACGGGGCATTCTGTGAGGAATTTTAACGTCTGTAAGCAGCATTAACTCTGTGTTAAGCAACTGACCTGAAATGTGTAAAATCACAGAAAGACCATGGCATGGAAAGAAGCTATGAATGCTCTGACACCTCTGCTTGCATGCCCTTTAAATCCACTGCTGGTGCTGCAGTCAACTTGATTGCAAAGGATGCTAGGCAGGAGGAAGCATGTCATACAGCCAAAGGTACAGTTATTCTGTTTGCTTCTGTCTTTTAGGGAGAACTTAATCTTTTATTAATGATCACATGATTCTAAACACAGAAGTTTTACAAATGGCTTCTCTTAAGTTGATGTTGCCTTCCAACATGAAGATATAACATAGGCCAAGTTGACAAACATGCTAAAAAGTCTGGATGATGATTATTTGAGCTTGTACAGGACAGTAAAAACTTCTTTGTTCCAATAGACATCTAATGGTGAAACAACATTTAATGTTTCATGAAGAGACAAAGGAAGAACAAGTGCCAGATAGGTGACATCTCTATACAGAGCAGCCGCTCCAGCTGRGTTCTTCAGGAAGCCTTTGGCTCATCCTGCTCTGTACAGCATTACATATGCAGGTTGGGGATGGAAGGGCTGTGTTCACCTTTGGATGATACAACTCCAAAATAAATAACTCTGAAAAGAAAACAGTGGGAATGGTACTTCCAGAAAAAAGATTTGCTTGGCTGTTTTTCCCCCTCTCCTTTGATTTACATTTTTACCTCTCACTCAGTATGTCTCTACAATGTTTGTTGCTCCTGTTTTTTTGTGAAATTAGAAAAAGAGAGAGAAAGGACTGATACTCTTCTGTCCTCCCTGCCTGAGGGTGATTCTTCCCTTCATCTGCCACCTCAGACTTTCACTAGAACCACAAACTTCACTCAACCTTGAAATACATGCAAGTGCATGCTGAGGTTTGTTTCACCCCATTAATGGTGAAAGGAAGTCACAGTCTGCATTAGCACATATGGATCAACAGTAGCTATTCATATCACAAAACATTTTCAGTTCGTGTTTTGAGATGTTTTGCTGACTGGCCACAGCTCTCAATCTGCTGCTGCCCCACTGTGAACTTATGYTCTCCGGTGAGGGAAACAGCAGCAAAAGCAAAGGGAGTCACAGAGGATAAGAGTTTAATTTAATAAAGAGATTTCTCTAAGCTTTAAAGTTTAATATTTTTGGTGAGCCAGCTGTAAACAACTAGGGGTGGAATAACAGTTGTTCTTTGTCTTGAAYCTGAAATGAGGGATTTGTTTGAGGTGTTGCTAGCCTGCATGTTCTGTATTCGTATTGCAGCATTACAGTGAGGACTCTACTGTGCTATACAAACAAATAAGAAAAAGTTAAACACAGCTTCAAAGATCAGTGACCTAAGTAACCCAAAATAAAACATGGACTTCACCTGCAGTCTTACCATGCTTTTGGGGAGAAAGATTAATGTGCAAGAATGACAGGTATTCAGCTTGTTGAAGCGAAAGGCATGTGGCCTAATCATCTGAACAGGAGGGTAGAGGCTAGGAACTCCGATTTTTTTAAATCTTGGTTTCAAAATTTCTGATTTTTAGCTGTGCATAGGCCATTTAACCTCCTTGTAAATCAGTTTCCTCATCCATTAAAGGCTGGTGGTAATGCTTCCTTCACCACAGTATTAAACTTACCGTTGTAACTAATATTGGCACACATAAAGAACTGTCTGACTTTCCTGCCAGGAACAAGGGCAGGAGTGTCACTAATGGTCCACAGAAGCCGCGCACGATGCTAAGAGAGAACTGCCTCTGCAGAGGAGCAGTGCAGGCAGCCATCAGTGCCCTCCAGGGACCATAGCACTCTGACACAGCGTGCCAGAGGGACCCTGTGTCTAGAAGGGTGCAAAGGTTTAGTCCCTCTCCTTCTGTGTGGTAAAGGGTGTAGAGCTCCTCTGAGAGACACAGCATAAAACCAAATTCTACGTGCACCTTCAGCTGTGCAAGAAGAACAGTGAGGGCTTGCTGGAGACAGGGGTCCAGCCCAGAGCCCTGTGTGGGCCATGGGCAGTGCCACAGCCACAGAGCAGCTCAGATTGACTGGTGTAACCTAGAGGTGACTGATAGCTCTCTTCGGTTTTGCTGTGAGCCACTCCAAGCCCAGGAATTGTTCAGGACTGAGAGGCCATTTGGTGACTTAAAGGCTGTCTCTTGGGCTGCTAGTTCTCTTGGAAGCAGAGTGCAGAATCTAGCCCTAGAGAAGTGATATTCTGAACATCAAGAGAAAACCTTTTTGAATAGACTCACTGAATAAATAGAAGTCACAAATAGAATTTTTAATTTTAGGCCTCACTAAGATAACAAATAGTAACTGTATTTGGAACAGGAAATCAAAGACATCATGAGTATATCATAGCACAATGTACAAGGAAGAGAAAGTAAATATTGAGGAAGTGTTTGCCAATAGGATTGCATAAAGTATGTTAAAAGTGAAGATGCAAATAGTCATTTTAGTTTGACTTTTCACATCTTGCTTTTTTGGGGTGTAACAACAGTTTTGATGATAAGGACAGAACGCTAGCCTATTAAATTTCTGAGAGAAAGTGAAGATTTCTCTTGCTTGTTATCATGTCATCCAACTAAGATATGATAACTTCTAACTGCTGGAGTACGTGACCCATTATTGCTTGAAATGCTAAAAATACATGAACTATGTTATATGGTAAAAACTTTTTTGTTTAAACAGCCCTTTGTGTGTGCTCACAGTCGAATATCTCTTCTCTCTATAAGTGACTTAGTCTCACCACTTGTAACTGTTTGAAGAGATCCTAGCTTTTGTTTGATTTGATTCTGGTGAAATACCCTGCAGGAGACTGTTCTGTGTGCCTTCAAAACAGCTGTAGCCAGAAGTAAAATCAGTGAAAAGAAAGAAAAACAGTACCTGAAAGTATCTTGCAATACCATTCAGTTCATCCCCTCCTAATCCAAAGCCTCACAGATGAGAACCTATCTTTACCAGTGGTTCTTTTGACACCAAAGAAACTAAACAAAAAGATTCTGGTTTTGCCCTGAGTAATGCAGTATCCTTTCTGCTTTGCCAGGCCACAGAGCAGAAGGACTTTGACTTTATCTTCCTTGAAAGATGGAGTTGTCAGCAGAGAATGATTGTTTATGAGGGGATGTACAGGTAGTAACATCAGATAGCTTACAGGCAAGCACACTGCTTAAATTATATAAACATCAATAAGACATAGCAAAAATGAAAAGTATGTCTTAAAGTTTCCTTTTAGTGCCAGACAGACAGAGTGTGACAAAGCTGTTCTACYGTTGTCCCTGATGTTATCAGGAAAGCAAGTTGCTCCTTTCCACTGGAGACTGCTAGAAGCTATTTCTGGGTTAATGAATAAGATTTAAGATTTGTTCAGACCTTTCTTTAGTCTAAAAGGAAGACGCATCCTATCCCTTTATTTAACAATGACTTATAAGTTTGTGTTCTGACAAGACTGCTCAGTGATGGATGCCACTACATGGATTTTATGTAGCCAATGGGATGGCTGTGTAAAGACATCAATTGCATACAAATGGAGAGATGTGGTTACTGTATTTTTGAATACGCTATTGTAACAGGGCGAATTTTTCTACTCTGTTTTCCAGGTAAATATGAACACCTCTAGGGAACATAGTGTATATTTCTACATATAGCTGCACTACCACTTCACTGTTTACCTGGGATTTAGAGATGCATTCACCCCAGCCCTTTAAAGTCCTACTAAACAGGCACTGGTACAAGTAGATCTTTTTAGAAACCTAACCCAAATGTTCCAAATTTTTGTTGCACAGTAGTGCTGGGCACTTCTCTACTTTGATGCCCATGTAATCCTTTTATTTTATTTTGGGATTGAGTCCCTGCCAAGTGCCATAATTTCTGAACCAGAAGAAAAGATATCTTCAGGTTAAAATGTCACTGGGCCCATCAATCACACTCCAATGAATAGCTGTTAGTCCATAAGATATTCAGCAGCACAATGAATAATTCCAGTCTAGAACTTTTCTGCAAGTTCCTTATATTATGTGTGAGACTAACCAACACTGGAGGTGTGAYGTTCTGTTTTTCTTCTAAAGCTTCATTTTTGAAAATACAGGAATGAAATTTAGTAATACAAGAACTGGATAATAAAATAGTGGATCTGGTGTCAGAACCACCGCATGCAATCAGCTTGATAACATTGGAAGTTGCTTCTTGTCAGCTGCACATGTGATATGGCAGCATATTTGGTCTGGTGGTAAAATATCCAACATACAAAACTGGACCACTTTTTAATAGTTTATTAGTTTAATATTTAGGTGTCCATAGGTACCAAATAAGGACTACTTTGTTTTGTATGTGCTTAGACAGTTAGCTCCTGAAGGACATTCATTGGATGTACTTTCTGAAGTACACTGGACATACAGTACCTAGCACAACAGTGCTCTGGTCCATGATTCAGATACTGCTTCAGTACTGTCTTCAGTAGCGCCCTGAAATCTACTGCTCTGTTTGATATCTTCAGAGAGATCACCCTTCTTTTTTATTATCTCAAACCTAAATGCATTTCTTTCCTCCCTTTCTCCCGTCCTCTCCAAAAATACTGTCACAAATTTGTTTTTGTAGTGTAAATGGCTACAGGATGTTCCAGCTGTAATTTGGGTGGTTATAGAAATAATGCTGTTGGAATATTTTACAGACTTCTTTTATCTCAGATTTTGATATGATTGATTGAATTAAACAGATGTTAACAAATTAACAGAAAAAAACAAAGTAAAAGTTCTTTTATTTTCTGACAGCTTATGTGGAATCATTTTTTATAACTCTGATGTTAATCTCCACCAGTTTCAACTACTGAAACCGAAAAACAAGTACCAGATTTGACTGCATAAGCAGTCAGACATAAGCAGAACTCCCTTTTACATACGTATGTTGCTAAGGGTGTTAATGATTTTCTTGTTTACATTTCTTTATATAGAACAAAAATATTATAACCAAATATGCTTATCATTGTCAGGTCATACTTAAGGTTAACATCCTCTGAGAGAAAATATGCTTAATAAACATGTTCATTATCCTCATTTGCCCACACCAATCAAGTTTAATTGTTCAGTTAAATTGCCTGGTTACCTCAATTTAGAGACATCCAGCTATTTCTATCATTTATCCTCACACCAATACTCAACTTTCTCTATATAATAAATGATTTTTCTTTCATGCCTCTTGGCTAATTGTTCAATTACAAGGGTGTGAGCAGTTCTGGCATTTGAAAGATGTGTGAAAGGCCACTTGTGAATAGCCCAGGGACACAGAATCAATGACATTTATACATTATGTGTCATTTCTATGCTTTATAATAGTAAGTGTATTAAAAAACCAATAGGCAGAAGACTAATTCTTAAAAATAATGTTATGGTCCTCCACATTTTTTTTCTCTCTCAGTGACTCCAGTCCAAACTTTCTTGGTTTTCTGGTCCAGCTAGAYCATTTTTAACTATTTCTTGGCAAACTCATCCTCAGGTAATATTTGCTTTCCCATCAATCCCTCTGAAGTCAGTAGCTTCTACTCAAATTCTGCAGTGGAGAGAATAGGGGGCCTGGGATTTGAACAGCCTTAATGTCATAGCATAAATTACAGGCTGTAGAGCTCATCTCAGCACCCTATGCTTTATTTTTGGGGAGAGAGCTCCCCATTCTCCCTGCCCCCCAAGAAGTGTGTGAAATAGGAGAGTGGGTGGCAAACTGTTTTCTTTCAGTTTGTATTCTTTTCTTTTCCTAGACTCCATATTTCTTACCTTTTTTTTTTTTTTTCCTTCACCATCTCATCTTCTGTTTTTATTGTTCTCTCTTTAGGTAAACTTTTTTCCTGACTTCTATCCTCTATCCCCACTTGATTTCTCTTTCCACTCCTCTATCTTGATTCCTTTCTGTGAAGTTTCCTCTCAGTCCACCTCTGTCTTCCTAGTTCTTCCCTCTTACTCTCTCCTGACTCATTTTCCTACCCACTTATCTTCTCTCCCTCCTTCTCCTCTCTGAGGACTCTCTGCCTTTGGCTTTTTCCTGCAGATTCATTGGGCTCAATGGTACTCTTCATGAATGCTGATTATCCTGGTTGGAGCTCTATAAGTATTGTACCAGCTGAGTAGCTCTTCATTTGAATCCTGCCTTGCAGCCATTTACTAGGAAAGGAGTGTCACATCCAACTTTGACTAACAGCTGATTGGCAGGCAAGCAAAGCAGCCATCATCTCTCGTGGGAACGCTCAGAACCTTGCAGAGGGAGATAAAATGTCAAACCACTGCGATCTGCAGCCTTTGCTAAGAGGCTTGAAAGATCAAACTAGATCAGACACAATCCCATTTTAGTTTGGAAAACTAAGCTTTCTACTTTGAGTGTTATCAATAGCACAATTTCTGCATTCTGCAATACAGAATCCTATAGACTATGGCACCTTGGACAGAATAGACTCTCTCTGGACTTAACCGCACTTGCATTAGCTCTGCAGTTCACAAAAGCTGTTGTCTACATGGGAATCTGCTGCTCAGGAAGGTAGCTATTCTCAGAGCTGTGATTTTTTTTTTAACAGATCCTTTTCTAACTGTTATCATTCTTTGAGCATTGGAAATTTTCAGCCATTTATTGTTTCCTAATGTATAAGCACAGTGTGCTTCAACTCTTCCTAATAGCATGGCTTGTGGTATTATGGTTATATTACAGAGTTTTCAGTGGCACCACAAAGCCTCATCAGAAGTATCTGCAGTGGAGAATGAGAAATGAAATGGATGATAGAAATCTCACCAAAATACAGGCAGAGCAACCTCACCAAAATACTGGCACTGTGAATCCTAAATATCTTGGACCAAACCCTCTTCTGGTCTATATAGTAGGACTCTAATAAAATTAATGAGTAGGAGGGAAAAAGCATATCAAATTTTAAAGCTAAGAATCTGGTCTAGAATATCCTCCTATAATTGAACTGCATTATTTCCAAACAAAAATAAAAATAAAATCTTTAAAATAATTGTGTATGATTGGCCATGGGACTCACAGGTTGAACTGGGAACTTTGCCTTCCCTGCTGTTGATTACAGTTTGATGCTGAAGTGTGCTAACCTTTCTCTGGCTGAAGCTGGACAGGCAGGAATGAGCACTAACATTTGTAGTAGACTTCATTCATACATACTTGTTATTGTTGGCTTTCTAATGCTTTTAAAATCAAAATGCATATATGTCTAAAAGAGTCTTACCTTGCCAACATATTGGTAGTCGGTCCCTGTATATTCCTCCAGTAAAAAGAACTGATTCCACATCCAGCTCCTTTTGGAACGACTGAAGTCTTTCCTGCTGTTTCCAGATAATACCAAAACCTTTTCCTTTTCTGGAAAGCCACTAGTCCTTTTGGACAACAAAGTTAAGAAACTTTGGTGGGGCTGACCAGCCCAAAACAGCAGCCAGAAGCAATGGTAAGTTCTCATCACGGCAACACAAGGAGGTGCAAATAATGACTTATTTTCTTGTCCTCAAACTAACCTAATTTACTGCACTGAATCCAGTCTCATGCCTTCTTTCTTTGAATAGTTTTTGCAGTCTCAAAGGATATCTGAAAATAAAAATGACAACATTTTAAGCATTTTCAAAGGTACTTAATCATTATAGCAAATAAGTCCAAAAAGTAGAAGAGTAATAGCGATTGTTGAAAAGCTAGGCTTTCTAGTTCAAAAATGTTGCAAGTGGTCCTTCAAATAATCTAAGTGAATCTGTACTGAGTAGGAGGAAGTATTCCTGATGTTTAATTTTTCTTTTACCTCCATTTACTTCCATTCCTGGATTAATGTACACTAGATATTTCTCTTTTTACTGACTGGACTTTGGGATATAATTGATTAGATGGTGACTGGAGATCTTGGTGGGGTTACATTACTACACTAAGAAGGGGTACCAAGAGTGCACATTGCCTTCCCAGGAGATATTAGGTTGCTGTAGTTATGGGCTGAAAAGCCTGGACTTACTTAAATGGCTCCATGATTTTTACCTTAAATTTAAGATTTTTGCCTTTGATTTCATTTGAGAAAGGACAAGTAAATGGGTTAGTGAAATAAATGTACATATTTTTTAATATCTTTCACATCTAAGAGCTGTTTGATACTGTGTAGGACGTTAAGTGGACAATTTGATTTTTTAAGTTACCTACTGCCAGAGTTTTATACTGAGTATTGGATCTTAAATGACATAGTTATATATGTAAATATTTTAACTGGTAACTTTTAAAAACAAAACCATTCAGCTGGTTCTTCGTTATCTGTGGGTTCTTCTTAGCTACTGTTTCCTACTATTATTCATATTAAATATCTGGACACGTACAAAATAATTATGAAAATGATCCCAATTTCTGAAGACTTCAAGAATTTCATCATGACCAAAGCTATACAAACAGTACCATAGTGTGGTTTTAACTATTCTTCTGTTTAAAAAAAAAAAAAAAAAAGTTGAAATCTTTCATTCAGGAAGAAGAAATGATACTATGTGTCTCAGGTGACCAATCATGCAAAATGCTTAATTAGCAATTTTGGAACACTTTATAAGTCTGAAGAAATTAAAATTATTTTACAGAAACATTCAACAACATATAAGAATATTTTTCATAGAAACTTTGTTCACTTTTTATTCCAAACAGATCCATACTCTTAAAGAAGGATCATATGTTTGATTTTCATTTTGTTTTGTACAGATGCTCTTTGGAAAAGTGTTTTGTTTTTTTTTAGTATCCTCATCAAAAAACATAAATCATTCTGAAACAGCTCAAAATTCAGTGCAGCAGCTATCAGTGCTTGTAAATAGAAACTGTTGATTTCCAACCAAATCCAAAAGAGAAAATTTTCTTTTTGCTTTCTTTTGTAACACTATTTGGATCATATTCTATATCTAAGGCCAAATTCTTCGCTATATTATGTGCCTCTAGTTTTTTAAAGGTGTAAATCAGGCAGAATTTAGCCTTTGAGCTACACTGATGGAGTTAAAGCATTTGCAATGCCTCGGGTTAGCCACTCTTCTGGTTGTCATTGTTCTTAGTAATAAATTGTATAAAATAACCTCAAGTTTCTTACAGTTCCTCTTACTAAATCATTTTCTTTAAAGAAATACCACTCAGCTGTTAGATGGATAGTAGGTGGTGGAATAGGGCTGTTCAAACAATATCATTTTACTGGTTCTCAAGGTAAAATACGATAAAGAGGTAACTTCTGGGAAAGGGGGAATCCATTTTTTAACATTAAGAGGAAGAGTGGAATAGGCGTAGTTCATTCTGAAGCAGTGTAGTCCTCTCTTGAGCAAAGGGAAGGTTTGCAGTTAGCTCTCATTAACACTCATGAGCCTTCTGTAGGTAAAAAAAAAAACCCTTTGTCCTGTAGTCTGTGGGAACTGATCCATGTAAGGCTTTGAGTGTTGTGGGACAGATAGACACAGATATAGACAAACACATGCACACATACACACATACGTCAGTACATATACACACACGCACACACAGATGTAACAGTAAGACACACAGCACACTGCCCAGTGTGCTTTTCCCTTAGTAATAAGACCTTCACAGAGGAGAGTGGAAGAAAAAATGAGAGGAATAGAAAAAGCCAGGGTGACTGAGCTTTACAACATATACAGCAATTGCATTCAAGGTGATTAATGGAGCACCAGTAAATAAATGTGCAGGTAGTTAGAGGGGGACATGGGCAGAGTCAGGCACCAGGCTACAGAGGACTGAGCTTACTTTAACTCTCCCAGTTTTTACAGTATCTGTTCTCTTTCTCCTGTATCTTTCTGACTTGCGTAGGGTCTCCTCATTCACAGCTCTGCCAACATCTGCTCTTCTAACCTCCCAGCCCTGACTGGAGTCTGTTCAGGTGGGCATGTTCTCTCATGTGATGTGAAAGAGGAGATTATGTCTCGTACAATATTTTTGACTTTCATTTTGTTGTCAGGCTGCTTTGGGGCAAGGCTGCAGCCTGCCCAGGTGAGTTAATTAGTGCCCTGGGCAGCGGCAGCCCTGGCGAACTGCCATTTAACAGCAGGCCTGTCATGATATTTGCTCTGAGCGTAGATGTGAAAAGACTGATAAGATGTTAGTTCTGGCTGCGCGCACATGGCTTGCCTTATTGGGGAGGCAGGGTTTGAGGTAGGGAGCATACGAACAAACCTATTATTTTGCTATTAGTGAAGTCTGTGTGGATTGCTGAGGCGCAAGGGAGCAAAAATCATCACTTGACAGGCACCCCCAGTGTTCATCTCATTACCCCTACGGACAAATCCCGTGGTGGGGCTCGATACCTGTGCTCCTGTACATAATGTTTCCCCAGCAGTGCTGCCTAGAGCAGAATTACCTGGAGCGGGTGTGTGCCAGCCTTTTAAAGGATCACTCCTGTAAATGCCAGTTGCCAGGAAACAATTATTCCTGCGGGGGAATTTTCTGCACTTGAAGTCAGCTATAATTCACAGCTCTGATGTCATGGGAGACATTTTATAGTGGCTTATGCTGAAATATAGCTCGTGAGAGTGATATCATAGCTGTGAAATACAGCCTTTTATTCTCCTYTGCTGAGATGCGTCCAAAATGCCGAACTAAGGGCATGATCCTGAAATATCCTTCTTGCCTGGGTAGTCTTCACACAGCAGCAGACCAGCTAAACCCCAGTAATTTCTGTGCGAGCACCAAGAGAGCAGACACATTTCACAGATCTGGGCTTAAGTGGGCAATAGAGGTAAGTACAAGCTGAAGTCCAGAATGGTATTGCCCTGTAGGTGCTGAAGACTATTTTACGGGTCAGAGTGGTACATTCAGTTGAGTGGATAAAGAAGACGGGAGCACTCTGTGCTAAGCCTTTTGTAAAGAGCTAGTGCCAGTGGTTGTTAGCTGCCATTTTGTGCTTCAGCTCCAGTGGCTCAATGCTCCAGAGAGGTCTCTGCAGTGTAATAATTTCTCTCTTGCAATTGTCGAATTTAATCCTGTTTTCCTTTTTTGAAAACAATTCATTCACAAGGAACATTTTTTTCTTTAAATGGAGGTGTGTAAAGTATAACTCATGGGACCTTTTGCTTGGCGGGGAGGGATGGGGCTAAAATTTCTTTGTTTTCTTCAGATCATACGAAGACAGGCAATGAGACAAAAGAGTCACTTTAAACATCCCACTTTTCTCAGTTATGAGCCAGTCAGCTGGTGGGTGATCTAACTGTGCTAATGAACTAAAATGTCAAGAGCGAAAACAATTTTATTGTATGACAATCTCAAACAATTGGCTTTAGCTCTGTCAGCTCAAATATGTAGCAGATCTAGGCTTTTCATGGGAGCAGAAGGAAACTGCATACCCAAGTTTAAAAAAAATCCCAGTCTAACTTTCRGTATGATGATCATTAACATAAAAGCAATGTCACTTGCAGTCAAAAAGACCTGTCTTCAGTGTGACAAGTCATAGATGTAAAGTTTATGATCATGCCTCTCTGAAGGATCAAAACCTCAGACAATTACTTTATCACTATAAATATCAACTTCAAAATTATTTCCCCTAGGTAATAATATTCATAGTCAACCTTTCAATTTACCCTCTCCCCCAGTATCTCGTATGCTGAATGTTAATGTAGATAATGCCTGAATGCCACCAATGTGAGAATTCAATGCAAATTTACCTGCTTACTGCGAGATACTTAATTATTTCAACCACAAGTCAAAGAAGAAATACCTCTGTTCAAGTCCCTCCTGTTAATCAGGGAGCACTGCTTGGGCATGGCTCTCCCTGCTCAGACTGGCAGGTATCAGGTGCAGGTTCTTGAAACAGGGAATTACAAAGAGGTTCCGTCCCGACTGGTACCTAGAGTTGTGGCCTGTAGTGTTGTCTCCAGATGGTGTTTAAATAACACTGAACTAGTAAAGAAAGTTCCTATCAGAGCCATCAGGAAGGAGATAGAAAGCATTTTTTCTTCATTCCCTTCCGTTCACCTCYCCCCTCAATAGCCTCTGAGAGGAACATGCTTTATAAATTGTCCTGCACTTTGGACTTGAGCATCATTTCTTTTCAAATCCCATGCATTCACTTAATTTTCTACATATATTTATATGCCTCAGACATTATGGGTTGCTGATGATTTGATTTTGAATATCCTCTAAATACATCAACAGTAATCAGTGTCTCTAAAATTTCTGACATAATCTTTATACAAACAGAAATGCCAGTATAATAGATCGTTTATAGCCTTGTCATCATTTCATTGTTTGAGGGCTGGGTACAAAGCTTCACATTTTAGGATTAAGGTCCATTAGTGCACTGGAATTAACATTAATTGTATTTCAAGAATCAGTAATCCACAGTTATTGTCACACTAAGAATGAATGAGGAGGTGAAAATTAATAGATACTATGGCATAGTAATTTAGGAAACAGAGCATGGGAAATGTTACTGATATACCCTGGGTGAGTGTAGTTTGGATCTGAACATTCATCTAATATGAATAGATAGTTGTTTTTTGTTTTTTTTTTCTGATTTATGTGAAACAATAAAAGTTTTCCTCCCCGTGGTGACTGCTTAGGCTCTTGTTAAAAAAAAAAAAAAAAAAAAAGGCAGCGAACTGACCCTGCTGTCTCATTCAAGCAGTATTACACTATGGATGCACCTGTGTATATGCCTGTACTGCTTCAAAGTCATGCCTGATTTATGGTCAGTGGTGGAAAGATGCAGACTATTTCCTGGCTTCATCAACAACTGCATCTTATAAAGTGTCTACCAGTGCATGTGGAAGAGAAGGAGGGTTCTGTCAGGGAGGCTTTAATTTATATATTTTTTGTAGAAGATAAAAGATGGGGGAATGCAATAAAAATATTCTGATATCATATCTCCTAGATGCTCTACTCAGACTGCTTTCCCAGCCAGCACCAAGTGAGTTTGCCAGACAAACTGGCCCTGCATAAATTCCCAGCAATTCTACAGAGTACACTGTCAGCCGCAGTAGCCTGACTGCAGGCTTTTCAGTGTCATGCTGTCCCCATGCGGGAGACGGAAGTGCCAGTCCCGTGGCAAGAACATGCACGTAAGAGCTGCTCTCAGGACTATCATGGTCCTGCTGAAAGTACTTCCCCTGGCTGTGGCATCAGGTTAATTTGTCAAGCCAGAGAGCAAGGAAGGTATCAAGACTTTATTGTTAAAGCCTGAGGAATGAAGGGAAGGGAAAAGGGTTAACAGAGGGGCAGGGGGTGGTATCATGGCAAAATATTGAGTATTAGGTTCAGTGCATAAGATGTGATTTCAAATGAGGTGTGCTAGACAAGGATCTGGTGCTTATTTGCTTGGATTTTACCTTGCTGCAAAGCCATGTCAAAGAAGCAATGCCTGACTCCCTGAGAGAATGCAAACAACCCGCAGGAGCCAGGGTCCCGAGCTGTCCCTGGGTCAGGCTCACAAACATGAAGGATGCCATTCTGCTACCCCAAATGCAAAYTGTAAGAAAAAACTTAAGACTGTAAGGAAAATCTGCAGAAAAATTACTTTCTTCCCATGGGGAAAAGGTTGAAGTAGCAGTAGTTACACAGAGAAAAGAAAGTATTCCAGCTAACCTCAAAAATGGAGGCTTCCAAATTTATCATATTCATTTATTTTCAGTGTCATATTCATATGGCCAAATATATCATATTGATACATTTTGATATGTAATATAGAATTTCTTGCTGGATATTTTCAGTAATAACTAAGTTTCATTTACTCAGAAGCTGTAACACTGCAGACTTGTCCATAATTGACTTGGACTTAAAAGGCAGTTGTTGAGTTTGAGCTTATTTTACAATTATGTCTCTCTTGTGACCAGTCAGATTTGAAAGTCTCCATCTAATAATTTTCTCAAGTGTGAATTAGCTTTTACAGCTCTGAAATCCAAATGCCCTTTTTCCTTCATTCTCCAAGAGACATTCCGTTGTAAATATCAGTCATAAATACAAAAAATGTCAATTTCTTTAGAGTAAAGATAGCTGATGAAATTTTAATCTTCTGATGTTCACTTTTTTTTTTTTGATATCTTTGTTATTTAAACCCATATACTCTAGTGATCATTTTTGTAAATACACCTCTGAAATCACAAAACAGAACAGGGCCAGGAAAGAATTCAAACTAAAAGATTTGTGGTTTTAAACTAGAGGTACTTTCTGAAGACATCAAGCACACAATGTAATTGCAGCCAGCAGTGGTTGATTATAGTGTCTTTCAAAGTCATTTTTTTATTCAGTTCTCTCAACAGGAAAAAAGGCCCAGAACTAGAAAAATAACTGAATGCAGCAGAAATGTTAAGATAACTACTACCTCCATCCTGCATTGGCATCTATTAAGATGGTCCTTATGAACAATGCCACTGCTTTAACCCTAGTGGACCTGAATGAACACAAACACCAGTCATCACCAAAGCACATACTGACAAAAGAGGGAAAGTGAGAAGTATATCTTTTTATTTAGTGAGTGGATGAGGGTTGCAAAAGATGACTGTATGACTCTGTAGGATTATTCAGTAGCTGGTGAGTGGACTGATGATTTGGTTTATCTGCTCTTACACATTTTGATTTCTTTCATTTGTCATTTGAAAAGAGCCTTACTGTCATTTTTGTTTCTGAGCTGCCCTTCTAAGTGTCTGTATTTAGCAAAACTGGAAATGTATCTTTTATCCACTGTGCATAACAATCTAAAAACACAAGACAGAGGAAGGGCAGAAAAAAGGAAATCTTGTTTCCATCATATGGTGGTATTAAGTGACTTATTTATGGTCCTACAAGAATGTCTGTGTCATGGCTTAAATTTCCTGAGTCAAGCATATTAATTACACAGTTATTTTTCATCCTTTTGGATAGTGAGATCAATCAAGACATAACATCTGTGCTGTAATCACCATGGTTAACCTTTGCTGCACACACTGGGTAGGGTGCTGCACATTGATGTGCACTGGACGGTGTATGGATGGGTGATATTGCAGCAGGAACATCTGGGAAAGGATCTGATGTTCCCTGAGTGTGCAGGCAAGGGCAGTGACTCCAGCAACCTTACATAGGTGCCACAGGCTATACACATTCTCCATAACCAGCTACATGGAGAGGTGCAGAGGAGGAAGAACAGATGCTAGCTCTATCTGAGCCTGTCTTTTTAGTGAGCTAGTTCTGCACGGCATTAACAGGAAGCAGAAGTTGGACTTTTAGCTTTCTTTAACTTTTGCGGGTGAGGTAGGGACAGACCTCCATGGTATTTCATTGTTCCCCTGCAGAGAGAATCATTCTGCTAATACACTAATACTGTGTTATAATCTAAAAATAGGGACTAACAGGTAATGCAGAAGAATACTGTAAATGACATTATATTGTTCCTTAAGGAAGAGAAGACTAAAACACTTAAGAAATCAACTACATTTACTAGCAAAACAAATTGGTAGCACTTCTACAACTGGGCATATCTGGTACATGGGTCTTTTATTTGTAATCAATACCTTGTAAGTAGAGAGTAGCAGATGTGGACCAAATGGAAACCAATTCAATTTGCAAAGGGTTTGTAGCAGGACTATCCTTGAAGCTATGAAAATGCTGTAAGAAAACCTCATTGCAGTACTTGGTGGAAGCTTGCAGTTTTGCCATCCTGTYGTGAAAGTTACTGTTGTTTTCAGATATATGATAAGCAACTACCATACTTGCATATGTTTTTAAAAGGTTGGGTTTTTATGTTCCCCAAAAGAGAGAAAGATAGGGAATTAGGGTTCTTTAAAGCAGGAGTATCATCAAAGAAAACATCAGTCTACCTCATGCATCGAAATCTGATGTCTGAAAAGGAACTTAGCCTTCTTATACAGTTAATGGAAAGAGGCAGGCTCCTCAGCAGGAAGTGCCTAAGGCATTTTGTCTCTCCACTGAGAGAACTCAGATAGTTTGAATACCTCTTCCTCTGTTTCTCTGTAGGGTCTGGTACTCAAAACTCTTATAGACAGGCTCTTAGAAATGATCAGTGACTTTTGAGGCTGTAATTTTTTTAAAAAAAACAGAGCTATTTTTAAAAAAGATTTCATTCTGAGAAAGGTCAGGATGCCACCACCCCAAAATCTCTAGTAACAAAACTATTCCAAATCTTTAGACACTTAAAAAAAAGCCAACCTTAGCCAGCTTCCCCCTGAAAATTATCTTCTCCTTAATACTGGTAAGACTTCATGGTTTTCTTTTTCCATGAACACTCAGCCAAGAGTTTATTAGGAACCTCCCCCCACGCCATCAATGAAGAGTCATCCACAAKCTCCCATAAATGAGAAAGAGCCATAGACAACAGATCCTTTCTGTGCCGATCAGCAATTATACAAAGCCAAGGTGTCCAAGATACTCTCCAAACACAAGAGAAAAATCTGGGTTTGCAGTTGTTTTAGTGGCATTACAGTTCTCCCTAAAGTATTGCAGTGTGATAATGAAAGCAGAAGCCATACTGCCACATGCATAACCAGGAATAAAACAAAGCAGGAGGTAAAGTTTCTTTTTCAACAGGCACCAGCATGTCTTCCTAAGACTGACTATTTTTGACAGTAATAATTAGTCAGTTCACTAACAAGCAGACCCAAATAGAAGAACATTCTTTGACAGGAATATTTTTGTTGTGCTTTGGGCAATGTATATTATTGTCAGACTTGATATTAATTGCTACAGTCCTGATTTATTTCCTATACAGGAAACCCACAGACTGAGATAACAGAATAGTTATAAGTAGTATAATTGAGGGCGAAGAGGTAAACAGAATTCACGTATTTCTAATTTAGCCATATTAGAGTTTATACACTTTTCTTACACACAAAAAAGATTTTTTTTCCTATTTTTTATTTACCACTGTAAGTTCATATTTCTAAGAGAGCCACATCCTACATGTGACTACTACTCTGTCTTTTTTTAGTGACTAATCTTTTCTGTCAGTCTTTTGCRTTTCTCCCTTATAGGGACTTCTCTCCTTGCTGCCCCCATTCCCAGCATGCCCCATTTCATCCTTGGTAGAGCAAAGCAGTTGCCTTTCTTAAGTAGTTTTCCACTTAGCAGCTGCTGTTTGCTTCTTTCTCTCTGCTAGAGGCTCAGTGCTCGCTATATTTTTCTTTACTTCTTGACAGAAACATATGGTAATTACCCATGAAGTTAGGTGAAAACAGTAGGTAAATGGGACATAATGTATTGAACCTGGGGAGGATAGAAATGCCTAGACTTTGGCTTTGTGTTTGATCATCAAGGACTTTATCATTTCTCATGGACTTTCATGGTCATTTACCACCATGAAATCAATGCAGACTGCTACCAAATCAGAATCGTCTGTAATGCTAGGCTTAGTGTGGGCAAGTGAACTCCATTTGTGCAAATGCACTCCAACAGGAGCAATCAAGTGGAAAGAGAGAAATGCCCATTAAAACACATTTCATTACAAATGGACTATTAAAAGAACTGTAGATTAGTAGGCCATGTCTCTCTTTTTGATGAAAGTCTCTTATTTCTTTGATCCTGATAGTAACTGGCTGTACTAGAAGGCTATGGCTTCTTTAAAAGCCTCTTAATGTTACCGCTATTAATTGCACAGTGTAAGAAACAACAGCAAAAGACAGGAGAGCTAATGTAGATCTTCTGGCCTCCCTTAACAGACCTTTGGATCCTGTGTAGGATCTTTTTAAGGGTCTAGAAGATCCTATGTATCTTCTTAGGCAGGACTAGACTAGATGGCAGAAGGTGGAAATATCCACAGCAAGTCCTCCTGGGCTCTCCTCATGGCTAGCATTAAAGAAGCTGCAGCACTGAGAAGGACTGAACCATTTCTGAATGATTTCAGAGTTGCGACATCTGGATAATGACTATCAAAATGGGCATAAGGCTCGCTTGCTGTTCATCCAGGGTGAATAAATACCATGCCATTATGGCAGGGATGTTCTAGTAGTCTGACTGCTAGGACATTCTTGTCATTATAGGATGATATTTATTCATCCTACAGCTACGGCCATCGTACAGCCAGAAACACCCACGCCCTAACACTACCCTGTATGGGGAATCTGCCTGTGGCTTCAGGTGAGGCAATAAACTTCTCCATTTCAGTGTGTAATTCCAGCAGTCATGAATCATGAATCATGAAAAACTTAACAGGTTTTGTAAACAGTGAATGATATTTCTGAAACTCTTGAGTTTTTTGAATAGGAAACATGCATATTTGCTTTTCAAATTACTAATCTGAGAGGTCGTTTTCTTCTTAGAAAGGGGCCTTTTAATATGTTTTCATTAGTAATTTTATGTTTCTTATGATATGAAAATGTATAAAAAGAACATTATTTGTTACTGAATAACTTTTAAAGTATTTAATAATGCCACTTATGTCACTAGTTCTTTAGAAAGTCTTAATGAGATCTTTAATTAGGAATATTGAGGAAATATGAATTGTGTGATTTCTTGCCTTCTTTGTACATACAGCTCTGTGTGTACATACACCACTAACATCAAAGACTCTACACATGACTAACCTCTCTACATGTGTTACTGAAGTATGCTCCTCTGGCTATTGAAACCAATGATAAAGTTCCTTTCAGTGATACGTGATCAGATGCTCATAAACATGTTGTTTCTTAGTAGTAAAAAAAATCTGGGAAAGATTCTGATCTGACTTAGAACAATCTATGTTCATAGTATTGTTAAATTCTTTGCAACTGTATGTACAATCTTTTTGGAATATAAAAAGAGTTTATATTTTCTTTTTTAAATCTGTTCCAGCCACAMTCTTTGCTACTGCTTTCCAGAGAAGGGAGGGGCGAGTCATACTGCAGCTCTTAAGTACTTTGTTAATGCTAAATAACTATGTCATCATCATGTGCAGCAAATTGGGGATTAGAAACTTCTAGGACAGCTCTGCTGTTATGTTTCAGACAACTGAAGAAGCTAATCCTAAATCTTCAAAATGCATGTTGCAAGTGGTTGTTCTCTGTTCAAGAGTCAGTGTAACAGTAGTCTGTGCAAACCACTGAAAATTGGAAAATCAGCATTCTTTGCTCACTGGAGTTATGTTTTTGATTCTGAGTTAATTCCATGGAGTAGCCAGGACTGATAGCCAAGTCAATCAATCAGTAAATAAATAAATAAAATAAAAAATAAAAATGGTGAAGCAGTTTGGGGGGAGCACAATTAAAAGAAACTGTATCTGCATAATTTGTGCTTTCATACCTGTAAACAGATGTTTCTCTTAAAAAAACAAATAGATACTATTCTGGACAAGATAGACTTCCTTCTTATTTCAGAAATTCTTTTTTGGCTAAAAAGTATTCTACTATCATACCAGTTTATGTAACTATTAGTTAACATAAATCTCAATCAAACCAAAAATTAATCCATGATAAAATTTAATCCTTCAAATAACTGCTGTTAGACTAGCAGGTGCAGTTAGCACTCAGGAAGCTAATTCCAGTTAAAACTGAAACTTGACCAACCAAGGTCAAAACAATCCAATACAATTTCTGACACTGCTCTTTACCTTAGAAATGGGCAAGTCTGTTATTCTTCAATTATTAGAAAGACTACTCTATAAGTCTTCAGTTTTGGCTCAAGAAAATATTAACTTCTCAGGTGCTCTTCTTATACAGAACACTAAAAAGAAAGAGCCAACTTTGGCCTTGTTGAAACTGGTAAGAATTTTGTCTCGTTAGAGCCAGGGAGTCACTCTGATTTTTTTCAAATTTTTCTTAGTTTGCCAATTGCTTCTTTCAATAATCTTCTTATTGCTAAAATTTCTGTTAGCCTGATTTTTAATGATGACAGAAGCTTAAATATCAAATGAAGTGGCCAAATATTTACTGACTGCTTCTAGAATGAAATCTATGGCTTTGCAACAAAATATACATCTAATCAAATCTCAGACGTTCCTAAAAATGCACTTATGTGCACTCATAGTATGTTCCATTCCAGAATCTTAAATATTGCATGCATTTCTAGTGCATTATGACTGTCATCAACTTAGGCCGCATACTTCTGGAGAGATAAAAGCCTCTGTCCTGTCAAGGTCACTTTGCTTTGATCCTAAAGTCCTCCCGCTTTCTGCTTTCCCATTCCCTTCTCACCTCTAATTAGGGGCAAACTGATATAAGCTGAAAATTGTCAGATTGCCCTCCAGGCAAACATGAGCGTTTATTCACCTGGCTAGGTACCTGCATAGTCTCAACTACCAAGGTATCTGATCACTTAGTAATATTTATTGTATGTATCCTCAGAGTCCTTTTGTGAGAATGGCAAAACTATCATTCCTGAAAATGGTAACAGAATGAATCCAAAGACCAAACCTTCAAAGGCATTTACACATCTAACTCAATATTGCAATCAGGTCAATGGAATTTAAGCCTTTTATTCCATGATGTTTCAGTAATAATTAAAACCAGGAGATAATATAGCCACCTAAATAGCTCAGGAATCATTAAAAAACAAACATGAATAAACTCATAAACACACACCTATACATATGTATCTTTCTCATTATTCTGCAAGATTTCATGTATTTCTACTCAAGTCTGGATAACTTTGTTTTTAAGGATCTTTTCCTAAACAACTGGCAAGACATTTACTGATATATGATATTTGTCACCTGCTGGAAGAAGACAGTTTCAAAACAAAATCAAAATGACACCAGCAGTTTATTAGCTCCATCTATACATTACCTGTTTAATTATGTTGTAATGAAATACTGTCTTTTAGTTACATAACCAATTCCTAAGTTATCTGTTTTAGACCAGAAGCGAGATTCTCTCTCTTCTTTAAGGCCTCTGCAATTTAGCAACAATGAAGGTGTCAGGTACATGCAGGAAATGTGAGGGGAAGTTTACCCTGAAGTTACCAGCCTCTGCTTCCCCACGCCCCATAATCTCTAACCAATACCCTTGCTTCTGATTTATTGCAGGTTATTTTACACTGTAGGTTACATGCAGACTTATTTTCAAGCATGGGCGCTTATAAAGCAGTAGGGATTGTCCAAGATTCAGCTGTCTATGAAAAAATACGTTATTTCTTTACATGGGCAATGTAAGATTTATAATTTTAGCTTTTCATTCCTTTCTGTTTATAAATGCTTGAAGTTTGTCAGAAGTGTGATATATTGTCATTTAGTAACTGTACTCCAAGCATTGAGCTTACATATGTATGCATATATACATATATATATGTACCTCTAAGCTTGATTTTAGTCCCAAAAGGCTAAAGAATTTCCCTGACGTTAGCACCCAGAATAGGATGGAGGCTTAAAACCACAAGCTGCTGTTGCTTGAAATGAAAGCGTGACTCTATCAGATGTGAATAGCGCTGAGCAAGTTCAGCTTGAAAGAAAACCTCAGATGTTTTGGGGGATAATGACTGTAGTTGGTTTGACTGTTACTGCAAAAAGATCAGGTAAGCAGAGTTTTAGTGCCAAAAATGTTTATGGAAGGTGCAAATAGTATATGTGCTTATTTGGAAGAAAATGCATGTGCATCAGCGGTACCATTGTGAAAACAGCTCTTGTAGCCCTGTAGCTTAGGAAATATGATGGTGCTATTGCTAACAACAGACTGCAGACTTTGTATTAACTTAACCATTTCAGGTCTTGTCTGGGCTTGAGCTTACTTTAGCTTGTTTTAGCTTAACCGGCAGTTGCCCAACAGGTGACTAATGTCTAACTTGTTTTTTGCATTAGCTTAGTTTTGTGCAAATGCATGTTTTTACCCTAAAGAAATTATACCATAATATGGCAAGGATTTAACAAATCCTAAGTGATCATTGTGTAACTAAATTTGTGGACCATTTAAAAAAAAAAAGTATTAGCAGCAGACTGTTTGAAAACATGTAAAAATAAGCTCCAGAAGACCCAAGACTGAGGAGGAGGAAACTCGTACCATTGACAGCATACTCCTGCCAGTGAAGAACTTGGGATGCTAAAAACTTGCTGTTACTGCTCATAAGAAAGGTGAGCATAACACCAGAGAAAGAGGTAGATACCAGGAAGTCGGTGACTAACAAAATGAATTGTATTATTAATGAGAATTAACAATAATGAGATAACTCGGACTATAAATGTTAGTATCATCATAACTGGACTAAGAGGAGCTGTTTGTTTCATTAGCCGCTTCATTTTGATTTAACTGTTGAAGGATTAATTAGACTAACAGTAAATTCTAATTCTTGGCTCTGTCTATAAGGTGTGTTCCCTTGTGCCCATAATGAGATTTTGATTGTAACATTCTTTGTCAGATGGGCAATTTTGATGCAGCAGAAGAGTGGGAAAAGGGAAAATAATGAGAAATAGCAGCAAGGAGAAAGAAAAGGAGTAGCAGTATAGAGGTTCCTGGCTTAGCAGCACTTCAAAGCAGGGATACAGCTGGTTATCCAGCTGTGAGCCTGGGATGCAGCCAGACAATGAAGACCTTGGGGCACCCCCCCCCCCCCCAAGATGTTCCTTCTCTCCACATTTATATTGAGCTCATACCAGTGGTACTCAGACATATCGGCCACCATTGCGTGGGCCAGGTATTTTCTTAGGCTCCAGCCCTGCAAGGAATTGTGTGTGGGTGTCCCTCCCCTGCCTCTCCATGCTCTGTCCATGGGGAGCTGCATTAAAGGCACCGGACTGTGCAGTCACGAAGGCTGCAATCTCACTCTTGTTCACAGGACCAGGTTTGCTCTTGAAGAACCTGCTATTCTCAGCAGTTTCACACTGTGGGGATGAGCTCCATGCCAAAACCGACAGAGCCAATTCATTAGTCAAGGCTGACTGAAATTCAGTGCTGAATCTCTGAGGTGCAGCCAGTGATTTAGAGGCCTAAGGGAAACATGGATCAGGGTGACTTGAAGCAGCCTCAGCTTCTGGCATGCTTTGGGGCCTGAAGTGGCTTGTCACATAGCTTAGGCAGCTCTGTGGTCATTGCAGCAGCCTGTGTTTTGCTGCTTAGCCTTTACCTCCTAAAATATCTGTAGTACTGTAGATGCAGCCCAAGACCACCCTGGCATGCTCGCTGTGCTGGCACAGATGTGAGCAAAGGCAAATTCAAAGTTCAGTTCCTGTGTAAATGAAGAAATGTGGGGGAACATGTCCTCCCTGACTGTGCATGGGGCTTTTAAGGCTCCTTTAATGACAATACAAACCCTTTAGGGGTCCAGAGGGATTCCACAGGGAATCTGTGAAAGTGACAGATGTCTCCCTATCTGTGTCTAATTGCAACGCACAATGTGACACTTGGGTGTTTTTTTTCAATCTTAACAAACAAACAMCCCCCCCCCCCCCACACACACACATACTTCACTGCTGTTGCAAGCTAAAAAGGGAAAGGGAGCACAGAGCATTTCATCTCCGTGAGGTTGCCTGCCTGTTGAACTGACATGGTGGGGAAAGGGCCAGGACCCTGTTCACATGGGAGCTCTCAGTTAAAAGGCATCTGAGCCTTGCATTCTCAATAAGCATATAAAGAAAAATGAGTTGTCTTCACGGACAAATGATAATGCCTGGCCTGTCTTGCTTTGCCATTCTTTCCCAAATAGGGTCCTACGAAGTATCATCCCTGTCTAAACTCTGCATATTAAATTAAGCCTAACATTTGGATTTATTAATAGTAGAACTTCCCTCCTCCATATCCTCAGCATAAGAATTCAGTCTCTTTCCCAGTAGCTGCATTTTTGTGCRTAGTTATAGCCAGACAAGGTTCACAGAAGGTGACCCTTTATAGAAAATATGTCTTGTTAATGCCAATTTGTTTTTGCGTTTGCTACAGGAGCCTGTAGTAATCTGGATGAGTATTTGCAGTAAACTGAGAACAAAATAAGATGTCCTAGAAAGTATAGGCTATCATGAAACATGAGGGAAAAAAAATCCCTGTTCCATTTAAAATTAGCAAAATTGTTACAAAATGCTCTTTGTCTTCCAGACTATTTTATCAGGGAAATTTTTTATTATGGCTGTTTGGTGAGTGGGATGAGAAGGAGACAGATAATTGATGAATGTGCTTTTTTTGACATGGTGGGATGTAAGCAAGGCTTGTGGCAGGGGAGAAAGGAAGATTAATTGTCAGCTGGTCTATTGTACAAAACTTTGAACTTCTATATTTTTGCTAGAGATTGTTTCTACACTTTTTAAATCTCTATCTTTTTCTTTCCCTGGGTATGTGTGAAAGTAATACCTGTAGTTATAAGCATGGAGGGAAAGATGTTGAAATACTGAACAGCAGTAAGAAAATCAGAATAGAATGGGTCACTGTTTTAATGTTGAACTTTTCACAGGATGGGAGGGACAGGAAAACAGCAGCAGACAGTTTTGGCTGAGTCAGACAGAATTTCTCCCTGGGCTTAAAAGAGGGTGCATGCTGCCATAGCATCTCCATCCTGTGATGGGATAGTACCTAGTCAGTCCTCTGAGTATATAACCCTATTCCTCATACTTATGGCAAGGTAACGTCGACCTCATGGCTGTGAGTCCTCTTCTGATTTTCCCTTGCCTCTGTACTTGTGTGTGTCATGATTAGCTTTTTTGTTTGTTTTTCTTTTTCCTGAATTATTTTTAATTGCTTTTAAAAGCTATTGTATCCTGCTTTCTTTTCATTCTTATAGAGAAGAACACTAGGTGGTTTCAGTAGGGCAAAATCTATAAATTCTGTTTTAGACAAGGAAAAAGGCTCTGAACAATTTTTCCAAACCATTTTTCTTACTTGCTTTTATTTATAGCCTTGATCTCCAACCCCGACCCCCCCAACTCACCTCTGTACGAAACCACATTAAATCTTAATGAGAAAATATTTGGGGTTAGATTATAACAAATAAATGGCTATTTACCCACGAGTCCTTTCTATTGTTTCTCATTTTTGCATGTATGTTGTAGTATTTTTGTGTTTTGATAGGATCAAGGTAGTCTGGCTTTGTAGTCCCGTACGTGGTCAGAGGATATACGTACATTTTTCAAATTCAACCTTCCACCCAGGACATGTACTAGCTCTCAAGGATGCATAAAGGAAACATCCCAAT
This sequence comes from Apteryx rowi, assembly GCF_003343035.1. Classification (NCBI taxonomy): domain Eukaryota; kingdom Metazoa; phylum Chordata; class Aves; order Apterygiformes; family Apterygidae; genus Apteryx; species Apteryx rowi. The sequence goes on along the minus strand of NW_020450842.1, from coordinate 375,296 downwards.
CCAATGAACGCTGCAGATGTGTTCAATAAAAGAAGAGCTGTAACTACACGAACTACCTTTGCTAAGCTGCAGGGTGCTGCAGCACTCCTGGAATGAGTTTCTCCCTGCCACACTTTTCATTCTCTGCTGCTTGTGAATGAATACAAACTAAGAAGTCCCTGAAGGAGGTTATAGACCTATACAAATATCTTACAAGAGAACAGGACTGTTTGTATAGCTTATTTTTTACATTGCAGGTAGTTTTAAGAGGAAAGGGGTGCTACCTTTTTAGAAACCTGCATGGGTAGAGGAGGAATCTGAGAGGTTCAGAACAGCTGACTTGCAGTTTCATTGCAAATCTTGCAATAGTTGATATTTTAATTAAAGTCTCAGCTCCCAGAGACAGGTGACTGTGTGAGATTCTCAATTTTCATTTAGGAAAGCATGTTTCTAGTCTGAAATTTGCCAGAGAAAATTTGAAAATATAACCCACATCCTGGCGACTCAAGAGCTAGAATGCCTCAAAAACCAGTCTGTATTTAATATATTCTCTCATTATTTAAGACAAAATACCCCCTGATTTTGAATCCAAGCTAATACAAGTTGGAGCCGGGCCCCAAACTTTCAAACATGGTATAGTCAATTCTGGAGGTTTAAATTCAAGATCTGAAACATGCTAAGACTGAGAAGAGCAGATGGAAGGGGCTGTGGCAGACTGTAATGGGGAGGTGCGTGAAGGAGTTGAGGGGGAGTGAGAAATACCTGTTGGGACCAGGAGGAACAGAGCAGTCGCAACAAATTGTGTCTGCTAGCTGTGTCCCCACAAGGAGCAAAGCATGCAATCTGCCAGAAAATGAATAACTACGAGAGAAGAATTGCTATATTACCTTCCAGCTGAGGAAAACAGTTTCTTACAGAGATTGATTTACTCCATCCGTTGGCTCCAAGATGAAACTTGTCATGTGAAACACAGAGTGGCTTGTTGACATTAGGATTAAAAAGCAAACAAAGGCCCCATTAACTGTGCATCGCAAGGACCTTCCCTGATGCACCTGACCTGCTGAGCCCCGCACTGGCCATTTGCAACATATTTTCCCCTTCTTGTTCCTGGTTTCCCAAACCTTTTCCCTCTGCTGATAAAAGCTGAGTCCTGGTTTCAGTTCATAGGCAATCCTGACTATTCTCCAGACCTCCAGATCTGGCTAAGGCTCAGCACAGCTCTTTCATCAGTGGCATCCCCAGCTCTGTAGTGTTTTAAAAACCTGCCTTCTTCTCCTTCTCTGACAGGTGCAGAGGAACTGGTTGTAGTTTGGTTTTGTAGGTGTGGAAGCAGGATTTTAACCGTTCTTCCATACTTGCAGCTCTATTTTATTTCCCCTAGCAACTACTTTATAGAGTATCTCCTGCTGCAGAACTCTGGGAAATGAGGCCAGGAGTTTACCTACATTAGGGATATTTTCTGCCCTTTTTTTTCTTTTTTTTTCCTGTTTGTGAATTTGCTATGCACAATCAATTTTAAATTGCTATAAAAAGAGCTAACATGAAAGAATTTCAGAACCCATAGTGGAATGTTGCCTTTAAAAATAACAGTATTTTGGCTCCAGGCCAACAGTGCTGAGAACAAATGGAAGAAAATTTCTCTTAAAATATTTAGCATTACACACTGGATTATACTGGATTACAAATAATTAAACATGTTCATGTCAAGTGCAGTTCTGTAGCTTTCATGTTTGTTTGTTACTACTGAACAATATTTTTGTAAAAGCCTCTTACTGTTTGGAAAATTATAATTTATTCCTTATTGGTTTTGCCTTTTTCTTACACATACTTAAATTCAGAGGATTTCTTGCATGGACTTCCAGAAGAGTAGGGTGGGATCCAGTTCCAATTAGCAAATGTTGCTTTCTCTTTCCTCCCCTACTTCGTGAAACATCTCACATTGCACATACAAAGATAGCCATGGACTGACCTATTTTGTTGCAACAAATCCCTGGTGTGAATGTATCCAGTTTTATGTATAATCTGCTGYGGCATTAGCTGACAGCATAGGTAATTCAATGCCTTTTTTCTCCCAGATGTGGTTGATAACAGTCTCTACTTATATAATTGGCAGAGTTTTGGGAACAAGCTTTCTTGATTTGTCCTCTTTTAGAAGGATGAGTACATCAGGAAGAAAAAAAAAAGGAGAAATGAATGCAGTAAGAGTGGTTATTATGTGGGATTTTTAATGGATTAGTGACACATGAGGGGCAAAGAGGGTTGAGAATGGCAAAAGCAACTTTCATATTATGGAAGTGGTATTTGTCCAATCATTGAAATAAAATATTCAGTAGGATCAGTTCAGGAAGTCTGGGCCGAAGAACTTGGGCCCTGAAGCTCAATATTTAGAGCCTTTAAACCTCTTTCTCAGCTGCCAGCTGAGCGTAGAGATGCCAAAATTCCCTAGGCACTTAAGTTCCTGCCATCAAAACCCTGCAGGTGCCTGCACTTCTGCTACTGAGAAAGGGCAAAATTATCAAAATCTGATACAGGCAGGCAATGTGGCAGCTAAAGCTTGGCACGATTCATGAGCTAGACCCTCCTTTTCCTATTTCACCTCAGGAGCCTCAGCTGGGACATCAAAATGTGTCCACCAACTTGGAACAGCAATTCAAATCCATTTGCCACTTCCAGTCTCTGTGCTCTGGTGGGGTTTTCTGAGCTGGATCCTTTTCAGTTTGTTCTGTATGAGTAACATACTGGAATATGTACAGCAGGGATTAGCACCCAGGATGTCCACCTGACTGCCCTAAACACCAGCCCTAAGCCTCTTTCCAGTCTTTCTTTGGCCCAGTAGCAAAGGGAAAGTTTTGGCTCAAGCTCTCTCTCCTCTCTGGTTATTATCCTTTTTCCTGCTCCTGTCTAAGCATAAAATGCATCACGGCGCTTCCTTACACAACTAAATGGGCTCAGATGGGGGAGTGAGGTCTTGTCCACATGTTCTCTTTCAACCGCAGCTGTGTTGGCTGAAGAGTCTTTTTATCACCAGACACTCATCTCTACACCTTGCCAGGAGATGAGGCTGTTAGCTGTACTACTCCTAAACCCATTTCAGTCAAAATTAGCTCATTGTAATTTTGCAGATCTCTAGCTAACCTATATAATCTTGACACAACGGAGCTGGGGAATGTTCCCAGGAAGAGTGCAGGTAGAAGAGTGGTATCTCCTCACCTAACGCAGTGCAGCAGGAAGGGGATGCAGGAGCAAGACATTGGCTGGGTCATGAAAAAGGGGCTAATACGGCTTCTGTGCAGAATAGATGAAGGGACTGAATTGTGTCTGAATGGCTGTGCTTGCTTCTATTTCCTGGCCTGGTCTGCAAGATGCCAATTTAGCCATTAAGGTCTAATAACAAAATGGAAAGCTCAAATATAAAAGATGAAATGTTGCATTAGAGGTTAATAGAGCAGCCTGATAAACAAATAAGTTGTTGTATTTCCTCTCCCTGTTACCAAATTACAGGTTTGTCAGATGTGTGTTTCTACCCTTTCCTACTCTCTTTCCATGTGTTTTTTTTGTATCAGCTTTTGTTTGTAATGCAGTTGATCTAAATATAATCTGTCTTCTCTTTGAAGATAACAAAGTATAACTAAGTCTTAGCTACACTGCTTTAGCTAAAATATCTCCTGTTCTCTTATCCCTCAAACTATGTCTTTTGCTTCAGTCATGCAGAAATGGATGAAATGGGAATCAGGCTTGGGGGATTAAATCACAGTGCCAAAAGGCATGGAGAGCCCTGGGGATCTGGCACCCTCTTTTAGCTGTATGATGTTGACATTAGGAAAATTTGAGATGAATGTAGTTGATAGAACAGAGCCTGCACATTATCTCCATAAAAATCCCCATTGTTTCCAGTTTCGCTGAATATTCTACACTGATGCATTTCTGCTAGAGGATTTTAAAAGCACTTTATAGGCACTGAGCAGAGCTTTGCAACACCTCTTTAAGCTAAGTGCTCTCTATATTTAAAAGACTGAGGGGGAAGGAAGAAGAGGGAAGGGGGATGCCAAGAGGGATTAGTGCCAAGAGGGACTTACAAAAATACTTGCGTGAGTTAACTTAATGGGAATTAGGCACCTGGCTGACTTCTGTGTATCCCATAAAGGCATCTCACTCCCTTGGATGAACTCCCTCAGGGGCTTTTGCAAATCTGTTGAGGTAACATTATATCTTTGTAAATCTCATAGAGCAGATTGTGTCAAGCCTGAGCCAACTGCGATTAACGCTGAATGTTTCCACCTCTCATTGAGGTAAATGGGATTTGAGGCTATACAAAAGGTCGGCCTGTACAACTCTGAGGGTGTGACGGTGAGTCTGAATAATCCAGAGGCCTGCCAAGCTGTTGTACTAACCGGCTAAGTGTGCTCAGACATGAGAGGCTCCACATGTTCTGGCTGTGCTTTCAGGCTCACTCTTTACCTGGTGCTGAGAGCAGCCCAGGATAGTCCCCAAAATACTAATGTTCCCAGGGTGACTTGTGCATGGCAGTCTGTAACAGAGCAGGAAATAAAACCTAGCTCATTTCACACTAGTGTGGAGACCTTGCTTCATCCTGGCATAGTTAGTGGCAGAGTAGGGAAAAAGCAGGGACAATAAAGACTATGAGGAAGCAACCTGCTGCCCTTGAAATATTGAGATATCTGGTGGTTCTTTTGTGGCAGACAGTTTAGAAATGCTCATTGTTTGCAATGCAAGGTGGTTTTTTTTTCTCTTCCTATTTCCCTGATCTCTATGATTACACACAGCTTCTATAAGTCTTTTGAATCAGAGGGCATGTTTTGAAATCTAATTGTCCTTTTGAAAACAAAACATCTCCCTCCCCCAGAGGCCCACAATACAACTAATGAATCCATGCTTACAGACAAAAAAGATAGTTAACACATGGACAACGCAAAATAAGGTAAGAATTGAAGGGTATGTGACCTACTGCAACCCTTGAGCACAACTATTTTGCTAGTCCAGTATAGATAAGACACTGTCAGAGCTTTTGAACCCTCTTCATACTTTTTACAGTGTGCTGCAAAACCAGCATGCTTTGCCCCAATACCTCTCTGATCATGAAGCAAAGAGAAAAGCAACAGCAGAAATGAGATCTACTGCTGTTGATACAGCAAGTGCTGTATAACTTACTGGAGTGTTGTTGATACAGGGCTGCATGTAAAAGTGTGTGTGTTTGCCCAGGTGTGAATATATGTATTGCCTCCCTCTGTTTACATGGATGCATTTGTTTCCTGTGTTTATACAAGCTTGTTTTAAAGGCTGGCACATCTCATCTTTGAAGCTGTGAATCCCTCAAATTCCATTCAGACATACTGCCAGCAATCCACAGCTGTACACAGCAAGAGCAAGTGAATAAAACAAGTCTGACTGGAAGGAAAGCAATGCTGCTTTGCTCTTGTATGAGCTTTTTTCTGCTAGCCCCGTTGAAAGACCCAATTTAGCAGAGCACTTAACTTTCAAACTATATAGTTCCACTGAAGCGTGCTAGCAGATAAATATGCACTTGACCACTTTGCTGAATCGAGGCCTAAGAAACAGAGCTTAACAGGGAAAATGTTGATCGTTATCTAAGAAATTGTGGGCTGGCATCATGCTGGTAGAAGTACATTTTCAGTGCACATAAAAACAGTAGGGATTACAGGTGAGAAATGGATTTCTGCATCTTCTCACTCACTCATTGAAATGAATGGTTTTATGTTTCCAGCACGTTTGTTTTACTTATTTCTTCCAAACATGCATTTTGTGTTTGAGTTTGGTAATGAAGAATGTGAATGAGCTCTTCTGATTGTTCTGCAAATTCAGGGCAGCCTTAGTTTTTCTCCAGCTACCTATTTGTAAGTGATAGAGGGCTCCATGTGGGAAGCAGCTTTGTACAGAGACTGGAATATTCTTTTGCAAATGGGAAAGAAAATTTTGTCTTAAAATAGATTGGCAGATCAGTAGTGGGGTGATGCTGTTTATCATCTATGCTGGAGACCACTGCACCTCGCCATTCCCAAGGTACAACAGGATTTCTGGAACTGGGAAAAGCAAACAATAGTATAATAAGGTCAATGTCTTCCTTGAGTAAACAAATCCCCTTGCAGGGAAAGAGAAGGGAGAGGAGAATTTGAATCTGAATATGTCGCCCTCCACACACACACATAGACCTCCTGCCAAAAGATGCATCTGGTTCTATAAAAACCCCATATCCTCTTGTGTTAATGCAATCTAAAGACAAAGGTTTGCAGAAGAACCAAATGCTGAGCCAGAGGGCTGTGAAGTATCTGTCAGCTTGTCAGCTGGGTACATATAGTGGGAGCTATTTAGAGCTGATGTTGCTACTGGGAAGATACAGACTTGGTTATCTTTTTCATTCTTTACACCCGTGGCCTGTTTGCCTAGTCTGGATTTCATAACACTTCTACTTGCTTTTACCTCACCTTGTTTGAGCTAAGGGCAGCTTCCAAGTAAGAGGCTAACATTAGAATGCTCCAGCCTTCGTGCGTAGCAAGCCTTTACGCTGGGACAGTGTGGCAACACAGTGCTGCAGTGCTGTCTGGTGAGCTGGGAAGGCAGAGAGCGGTGTGGAAGAGAGGCCTAACAAGTATTTGGGAGAGAGGCGCTCTGGTAGTCAGGAAAGCTGTGTGGCGTACGCCCGACCCAGCAGGTCTGCAGGGAGGGAGCTCAGGAAAGGTTTTAGGAAGGAAGCAACTGCAGCACGGCTAGAGCTGTATGAAATAATAAGGTGAGATTCACCAGAACCTTGATCCTTGTCTCAGGTGATATACAGTCTGCTTTAATTTCTGGTTCAAGCAAACTGTGGGCTTTGGACAAAAATTCAGCCAAAACTATGCAGGTTTAGCAAATGGGCTTTCAGAGAATCATAGTATATGGCTGACCATATCCTTCCACAAATAACTGCCTTCATAACAGAGGACAGTGACACCAATGACACTCTACCCTTTTAAAAAAATAAAAGGAAGAAAATAAACGATGCTGTTGGTCCCACTGTCTTTAGACCAACTACAGGTCTCTACAAACTGTCAGGAAGTTACTCAGCAGTGATACTGCTATCCTGTAAGGCTAGTGGCATCAGAATCTCTTCCTAGATGCAGGTGCTGGCCAGAAAACCTGAAATTAAATCCCACTGGGACGTTCTTTTTCTTATTCCACTGAAACAAATGGGATAGTGGTTCACTGCTGACGCCTTCTCAAAGTGTGGTCTGTGACAGTGATCTTAGAAATGGGTCTGCAAGCTGAGCCCTCCTGTTCCTGTTCTGAAGTGCTCTAGCAGATTAAAAACAGTGGGATGGAGAAGGAGAGGTTGCTGAGCAGTTAATGGCACTAGAATGGGGAGATTGCATGTTGTGATGAACATTGCCATAGTTTGTGACCTTGCCTGGTGCATGCAGTGCTGATTATACCAAAGAATCAAGCAGATGTGAAGGAAAATTGAGTTTCATCTCCTCTTAACTATCATAGGCCCTCTTTGGTAAGTGGAGGATTATGATACTTTAGGAAAATAATGTATATGTCTGTGTGTGGCTGCAATAATGATGGATTTTTTTCCCCAGCTGAAGTAACTGTGATTGATGCAGCTGGCTGCAACCTATAAAGAACACTAAGGTTAATTGGAGCCAAGGGCACAGCAGTCSTTAAGTAGCATTATTCTGTGGTGCACTTGTGTGCTGTCATTAATTTTCCTATTTGTTTGACTTAACAAAAACACATAGAAAAAAAATCTGGAAAGAACAGAAAAAGGTAGAGCTCAGTTATACCTCTTACAAGGTAGAACTGTACTAAGGATGGGGAGGGGCTGAATCGCCCAAGTGCTTGATAACATTATGCTTTTGTACAGCATAAYGCCTCCAAGTACCTGGAAAGCATACTGCGCAGTGGCATTTGTTACTGTGCTCTCCTGTCTCTTGTAGCTGGTGCATTACAAAGTTAGGCATCATAACACTTCCAGATCACAGCTACTTTGTTACAGCAGAGTTCAACCTGAGTCAGAATTTGGACTCCTGACAATGGGCACTGTAAAACTATATGAAAAAGAAGATTAAAGCCATTTTGCTGTATGAGAACAAACACTTGGCAGGTGTAGTCTGGTATCATGTCTTTGACTGTGGCCAGCATCTGGTGCATTAGAAGAATGGTCAAAGATCTCAGGAGTAGGCAGATGTAGGGATAATCTGCTTTCCATGTGGGGATCCTAATCCAACAGAGTTAAACGTTGCTTTGAACTTTGAAAACCTGATGTATTATGCCTCCTCTAAAAGCATTTTTGGGGAGCTCGGACTGTTCTTATTCACAGTAACCTATTTTTGTCCATACACRTGTCCAGTCCCTTTCTGGAAGTTACAAAAGTTGGGCTCAGCAACACTGTGTGTTGCAGTGGTACCCGCAGTACCTGTTCCTGTTACCYGAGAAAGTATTTCCTCTTATCTGTACTTATACATTTGGGGACTGGGCCATACAGCTTTGTGTTGTGGGGTGTGCCACAAAGCAGCCATAACATAGAGTTGAAGAGAGCAGGAATAACAAATGACATGAATAAGAATGGGAACTGATAGATCACAGATATCTGACAAATGGTGCTTGTCTCTGCTCATCCTACAGCATTGCACAAATATGCAAGACAAGTCAAGCCCATAAAACATGCGGAACATTATATACTTGTCAGAATATTCTAAATAAAAAACCACAAGCCTCACCTCCCCCCAGGAAACCAACCCTTGGATGCAGTATATTTTGCTCTATTACAGAAGTCAATAAGTCAGAAATGATTCATATTCTTATATGAAATAGATTTGTTATAAGTTTTTGTTTGAATGAATGAAGACTGTGAGTATGTGGCTATATTAAGATGCATATAAGAAAGAGAGCTTTCCGTGTAATGTAGTATCAAGGACATAAACTAAATTCAAATTACAGGGAAAAATTAGGTGCCTGTGATCTATCTAAAGTGACTGTTCTCACTTCAATTATCTTTGCAAGATTTCAGGGCAAATCGTAACGCGCCAGGTGCAAAATCTACTGCCCAACTCATTCCATGATAATGGGAAAATTATGATGTTCAACCATCAGAAATAATTATGCATACCAGGAAAAATGACAAGTCAAGTGCCCCTGTATTCCTGGCATTTATCTCTATATGCACACTTTTTCACACTTGCAACCTTACAACATACATACTGCATGTGTGTGAGGGAGAGGAGGAAAAGGGAGCTGGGACAAGATTCCTGCACGTCAAATGTTGTTAACATTTTTTTGAATATTTCCCTAAGAATTTCTTGTTGCTGTATTTCATTAATGAAAAGATTTCAATATCATTCCCTTGTTATCACTATTCTAACAGCTGCCTGTATCCTGATGTATATATATATWTTTTTTTGGACATAATTCTTATCAGTGCTCTTAAACATGTATTTAGATATGCCTCTTTTGACTCAACTACAGTGCAAAACTGTAAATGTACTGGAAAATGATGGCATAGCTAGACTTTTCAAGACTTCTGAAAACAGCTAGACTTTTGAAAAGAGGGAATTATTATTGCTTTTGGACTATTCCTCAGCAGCAAAGGGCTCAGTCACTCTCTTTCTCTGGAAGCATGATACCCTGCTACTGTGTCCAGTGTCTGCATAGAAGTTTATTAGGTGAGCAATAACTTGTCATTGTCAGTCTAGCTAACAAGCAATGGAAAAGCTGGGGGGATGGCAAGTAAAATTCAAGCTCCTGGTAATCATTCTGAATATATTTCACATTCAGCATTTTAATTATTCATTAAAAAAACTCAAAGTAATTGACAGGATCAGAATTGAATTGACAGGAAAAGAATTGACAGGATCCTTTTTAGTGGGGCCTAAAATAGCAACCAAAATATTAACTTTGTTCATGGCTCTCTCTTTTTTTTTTTTTTAGTAGAAATGTAATAAGAAAGTAGGAAAAATATTGGTCCAATTTAAGAGAATACATTTCTTAGTTGTTATTTTCATGCATTAAAAAGACATAACCTTTTTCTTTGTTAGAAGAACAGTGTTAATGCGTCATACAAGCCTGTATTTTATATGGGGATTTATTGACAGGGACATAAAACTTGGGGCAGTACATAACCACAGTGAGCAAGGTCTTGCTTTTAGCCAGTATCAAATGAGACCATTAAGTCAGGTATCTCTCAGCTCATCAGTATGACGTTACACCATCCGGCAGAAACAATATGGTGCAAACTCCTACCCAGTTGCAAGGCATTTGGGCTTTAAAATGAGTGCCACAAATCTTTTCACCAATGCTTTATACTTCTGCAAAGGATTACCAAATTAACATTGCACAAAAGAAACACAGGGGAGCCTGATTCATTCCAAGCTGTGGCTTAAGAGCAGCTCAGGGAGTGAAGGCAGGGTTAAAAGTGGCTTTAAGCCTTGCTTATATACTACTAGTCCTCAGTCAGCTTCTGCCAGATCATACTCTTGATCTCTTCCTTTCCCTTATTGCAATGTTTTGTCATTTTTATGCTTCTTCTGCATGTTGCACTTCAGGTCTCAGGTGGGTAAGAGGATGTGGTGAAGGGTGAAGTGTGCTGTGGACACCTGCAAGCTAGATGTCTATTCTGTCTATCATGTGGAGACTTGTGATTATAGGAGAACTGGACTCAATGCCCCAAATGATTCCTTCTAGTGTTATGTTCCAAGGAAATACAGCAATATTTAGAGAAGTCTGAAGGCTATTTTAAGTTGTGGCAGCTGCTAAACACAGCAGGGATTCACCGAGGTGATAAAGGACATTTTAGATCAAGTCCTGACTTATACTCTTTGCAGGGAGAGCAATACAAAAAATGCTAGGAAAGCTCTGCACAATCTGAGAATTCACCCATTCTGGGATAAACCTTCCAGGCCTGAACGAGGACAGATTTATGTTAGAGGAATGGTGCCAGTCTGCACTAATGCAAACAGGATCTGGCTGTGGGAAAGGGAATAACAATAGTAGAATTATTTAAGGCCGAAGATTGATATTTGAGGCCTAACTGGCTGGAGGTTGTGGTTTTTGATCTTTCATTCATTAAACTGATAACTTAACTTGTTTGTATTCCCTGTTAATGCAACTCAACTGTAGGAGTGTTTTACCAAACCATTAAAAGAATCACCTCAGAGAAAAAGATGCACAAAATTGCATCCTTATTACTGCACTACGACTGTGACGCAGGCATAACATGCTGAGTGTGATGCAGTGCTGTCAGTACTCTGACTGGCACTAGTAAAAGGTAAGGAAAGCATGGGAGACTAGAGGAAAAATCAGTAAGCTCTTTCTCACATGTTTCAGGGTCTGGGATTTTGAAATGATGCTATCTGGGCATAAACTGGAGCTGCCAGAAGCAGCTGCCATGTGCCCAGATAAAAGCATGCTGCCTTATTGTGGGTATTGAAAGAAGGATGCTGAAAAGCTTGGAGCAAGAGTTGACACCATCGGCCCTTGTGAATTCTTGTGCTTGCTGCCTCGGTGAAGTAGGCTGATCTAATACACAGGCTTCAGGGTTCACTGAGGCAGCTTTAAAGACAAGGGCTAGAGCTAGATGATAGAGATTTTCTGCAAGACTCAGACCATAAGGGCAATTATGGCACCTCCGCTGAAAGTTAGAGCCTCCACACCTAAACATAGAGGTCTACATGGGTGCACTCCTCATCCATCCCAGTACAAAGTCTGCACGCTTAGCTTGAATGTCAGTGGAAGCTGGTTGAGCTGGTCCCACTGAATCTGCACTGAACATGCATATTGTACTCTGTCAATACTAACCACTGGTAGCAGCGTGGTAACATACAGTTGGAGGTAGAAACCTTCTAAACCATTTCTGTGGTGCTCATCCAACCATAGTGGCCAAATGCCTCCTTTGTGAAGGCTCAGTGAAATGATTTTGCATTTTTAGTCCGCTACTGCCTTCTCTTGCTTACAGCATTTAGCTGCCTGGCAGGACAGCACAGTCCTCCTTCAAGGCACTCCCTCCTCTCCTGTTACCATCGCTGTGACCCAACATGTCACAAGGGCGGCCCCACTGGATGACGCCAAAGGTCCACCTAGCCCGTGACCTCCCTGCTTCTTCTGTGCCTGGGGTGAGTTTGGGCTGGAAATAAGGAACAACCCTTCCTCCGTTGTTACCTGGTGTCCCTCCATCTCTGGAGGAGTCTGTACCTCTCTGCATTGCTCCAGAAGAAAACCTTGCAAAACTACAAAATTAGTTTCAGGAAAAAATAGTGGAAAAGTTTTTTTTTTTTTTTTTCTAAATAGCTGTTTGTAGTTTTAATTCCCCCCACCCCCCGTACGTCTGTGCCTGCGGCCAGGGCAGACCCTGCGCTGGGCGCGTTGAGCAGCGCGCGCCCGGGAGCGCGTCCACGCGGCGGGAGCGCTGCGCGGCGCTCGGCGCGCGTCGGCCCGGGGGTCGCGCTGCGGAGCGCGAGCTGCCACCAGCGGCCACGCGAGGGAGCTCCAGGCTTTGCAATCGGCCGCACGCCCAGCGCGGGGCTTGGAATCACACCCGCTCCGCCGGCGCTTAAAAAAAAAAAAAAAAAAATCAGTGCTTTGATGGGACGTGTAGTTCGCAAATAATTTAAGAGTGGAAGCGAAGTGACTGCCAGTCTTAAATAATAAAAAAACTGGATTGCCTTCACTGACACACATTTTAAAATGTGACAGCTAACACAAATGGCTAATCATTTCACTGTTTTCTAGTTATGCATTTAATTGTGACAAAAAAAAAAAAAGGATTTTGAGCACTTTGAACAACTCAGCTGGAAGCACAGAAATTAGCATGAAGTGAAATATTTATGGGAGCTTAATACAGTTTAAGATCATTATTTTCTCTGCCATAAGACACCAAGGCCAATTAACAATTTCCAATTAAGTAGCCTAAAACAAAATAGCATGCAGCCAGAAATAGCAGCTAAGTAGTTATGACTGGACTCTGGAATGAGGAAAGATTGACCCTTGATGCAGAGGTAAATAATTTCCAAAAGATAAAACTACTATGCCATGAAAAGGCAACAACTGGATGAAAGAATTAAAAGGGAAAAATAACATTCAGAATTTACTTTATTGAATCCCGGCATTCTCTTCAAATCCTATTTGTCAAGCATGAAACTTTGCTTGTCTAGATGTACATCATATTGCATAATTTTGCTACACAAACCACTAGAAAGAATTCCTCTCTATTCATCTGCCAAATTCCAAAGTTCAGTCTTTTCTGCGAGATTCCCATACAGAACAGTTAGGGAAATGTATTTGTTTTTTTTCCCTTTGAATGACTCAAAATTAACTAACTAATCGGTTCTGTCACAAGGTTGTGGATATATATGTTTTAATAATCCAGATGGTTTTAATTATAGTTCATGTTTTATGTTTTTGGCATCTAAACCGTTGGAATTGGAGTTGGACTTTCATATCTCATTGTATGAATAGGGACGTGAGGTTAAATTTCCCTGAAACAGATGAGGTAATGTTTACAGATTCGTAACCCGACTGCTGCTTGTGCTGTTGTTTGCTCTTCAAGGTTGGGTTAACAGTCTAACTGCCATGGTGACTCTCTGGAAACCTAGACAAGTAGAGCAGCACTTTAGCAACTGAAAAAGACATTTACTGTTAGATTACAGGATACTGCATAATGTGGTGAAAATTTTGGAAGGAATCCTGCAATCCCAAAGGCTGCATTTATTTTCCCATTGGTGATTTATGATCACAATTTTCCTCTACTTTGTGAAGATACCTCAGGTAAACTGTCTGGATAATGGCCATAGGGAGGGCAAAAAGTGCACTGCAGTCTCACACCCAGAGTCTGTTGAAAATCTTAGCTGTTCTGATAGTTTTGGGTGCAGACAAAGCAAGCTCAGAGTGGTTTTCCACACAACAAATGTTTTCCTAGGAGCTTAAGATGAAAATATACATCAATGGTTATTCTTCAGCTGCCATTTTTCACAATTCAGACAACTTCAAGTTTTCTGTGATGTAAAGATATCTTAAAAAGACCTAAAAAAGGTGTAGTTTTCAAGCTACACTGCAACAATTGATTAAATCTTCCTTAAACCTTTCTGAATGATAAGCAAAATCCTATGAGTGGCTACACATGCAAACAATTGAGACTATTAGTGTCCCTAAAGATATATATCCGTGCATAAGTATGTGCAAGACTGGGCTCATCTGGGCTAACTTGGGACCACCAGAGCTAATTTTTATTTCTTTTTTTTTTTTAACTCGTAACTGTTCTTTGTCAAATACTCTGATAGCTTTGCCTTGCTCTTATAAAAAGAAGCAGCAAATTTAATTGTAATTCAGCGCGGAGTTCTTTGCGCACTCTAGCGATGCAAGGGCTTTGCCTTGAACTARCATTCGCGCTCCACAGCAGTGGAGAGCCGCGTCGCTCTCGCACTCCCGTTCTGGTGCGACCCTCCCATAAAGCGATTCACGATGCTCGCTGCCCCCAGTCGCCCAGAACCACGCTCTTCGGCTGCAGCTCCTGCAAGGGCAGGTCTACGCGGCCGCGCAGCCGAGGGCACAGGGGAGCGGAGAGCCCCGCGCTGGCCGAGGGGCTGCCGGCCACCCCGCTGCGCCGGCACCGCGCTGCCCATCGCCGAATGCGTCCCGCTGGCAGGCGGAGCGCAGCAGCCGGGGCTCATGCGGCTGCACTGCTTTGGCGGCATAGGAGGTGGTGTCTCTGGCCGGGTGCTGCGCTGAGCCCTCGCAGAGGTACCAGCCAGCTCTGGGAGCTCCGGCGCAGCGCTGAACCCCTCCACGCAGACGTACTTATCACCTCGGTATCTGAATCAGCAGTACCGCTATCAAACACTGCCTGGAAGAGACATCTGCTATTTCAGTGTGCTGTACCAGATGAAAGAGACTGAGTACATGAGAAACAAACACCTTCCCTTATACAGTCAGTATTTTTAAGCAGTTTGTCTATTTATTAACGAGAAGGTTTTAAAACATTTTGCTGGAGCTGACATTCTTTAATTATAATATTCACGCTGCTGAATATACATTCACACCACCCCTCCGTGAAAGAATGCACAGCTTCAATCTGTTTCTTTCTATTTTTCTAACTTGATCGTATTTTTCCACTCATAATTATTTTTTTGTTTGCTTCTCACATTTCTACTTAAATGTGTGCATTTTTTTCCCTCTTACTCTGTCGCTCCACTTGAAAACACCAGGATTAGCATGAAGATTTTTTTTGATCAGAGATTTTTTTTTTAATCATTTCCATTTTCCACAGCCTATTTGGGTAGCTGAGCATTTTTTTTTTTGGTTTGTTTGTTTGTTTTCTGCCTTGTCTTGGGTTTTCTTTCCTGACAAATGTATTGCCCTAGTCTTCTGAATATAAACAACTTGTTTGCTATTTTTTCTTAAGATAGTGTTTTAGAAAGTTAACTATTTCTTCTAGTTAAATAAATCATGTGCTATGCTAAGTATGTCAGTAGCCTAACATTTTCCCTGGTTTTAGTGCTTTACTAACCATGAAGTCTTCAGACAAAGYGTTATTATTTTAGAAGGGTTTTGTAAAAAAAAAAGGATAGCAAGTTTTCAGCATATCTGTTGTAAAATTGTGCTGTGATAGCTTTAGAATTGCTTGTAGAATTCTCCTAAGTTATAGGATTTGCTGAACACTGAGTTGGTAGGGGAGGAAGAAAGTATTATATGTTGGTAATAAGAAGGGGCCAAATTTATTTATTTATTTAAAAATAATAATCCCCTCTTTAAATAGGCACCAACTGGAATTTTGGCTACCTTGTAATTTGCAGGCTAACTTTCACAAGAGTTGGATTATACTTAGTTATTAGAAAGGTGAGAGGAGAAAAAGGTATTTTGCAGCTTAGCTTAGGAAAACTGCCATCAAACGCCACTAGCAGATCCAATACAAACTGAGCTGTTACCATTCTTCAAACTAGCAATGTCTACCTTCATTAAATCTAAATTAAAAACATGGAAGAGGTTCATAAATGCCCTCTCTCTTGCATTAGAACAAGTAATCAATGGATGTTACAAGGCTGGTGCTTCACTATAAATTTTTAATATCAAGAAACTAAACTGGGGTGGGGGGTTGTTCCATAACCCTGAACATTGCCAGTAACTAGGGATTCTACCACTGCCATTTATTAGAAACATATTTTTTAAAGAATTTCTAAGCCTTGTGGAGTACTTGTGGAGACGGAAGCTCACCTGTACGCCATTCCTCACAAGGAAAAGCAATGAGAGATCGTTTCAGCAGGAAAAAAACCTTCAGTGATGTGGGCTGGGCAAACTCGGAAATGCTATGAACTTCAGTTGTATTGGAGCTTGGCCAAATCAGCAGAACATCCTGCTCGTTTCCAAAGTTCATTTAGTGTCTAGAGCATAGCTGGTTAATAGCTTCCTCTCAGCCAGAATGACCTACTCCTTGTTTGGTGGGCAATCGTAATTCTATTTAAAATAGAATTAAGTGTCACCATGTCCAAGCACCCCCAAGGAGCAGCTCTGTGGCAGCCCCACTGAGCCTGAAGAACGGTCTGTTCAGCAGAGAGAAAGAACATAACCTAAACAATTAATTTGTCTTAGTCCCTTAGACAGTTTTTGCCACCAAATCTCTTATGCAGTAATCATAATTCCTAAAAAGTGGTATCGGCTAAATTAAAAAAAAAAACAGACGTTGAAATATGAATTATCCTTCACAAGTTATTCTACAAATAAGTAAGCACAAAAGTCCACAGATGTTGCTTTTTTCTTTTCTTTATTGTTAGACAACTCACAAAAAATGGGAAAACTTTTTGAGTAAGTTTTTAAGACAAACTGTCTTTTCCCCCAGAAGAGAAAGCAGATAATCTCTTACCTGTGGCTATAATCAGGATAATATTACAAAGCTGCTTTTTCCCTGCATTTTTTTTTTGCTAAAGTAATTAATTTTTTGTGACATCACATACTTCAGGGAGCAAACACAAGATGACTTTGCTATAGCACTAGGAGCAGGGCAGCAAGGAGGGGATTTTTCTCTCTCTTGCTTTGCAATATGCAACAGAACATGCCTTAGCTGTTAGTCAGCTTTCTTTAAACCTGTGGCAGTTATAAAGAGTTTTCCCAGCCCTTCTTCTGTGTCCTGTCATGAACAGACAAAGTACAGGATTTGCCATAGCCCCATGGTCCCCTTGCACTGATACAGCTGAAGCAAAGACAATATAGGCAAGGTAAAAAGAGCAGGTGTTTGTGGGGAGGTCTAGATGTGTGCCACCTCTGATGAGGCACCCAGGTGTGTGAGGTTACAGATGGATGATCCTAAAGCAGCCTCCTTTGATCTTGTAATCTAGTGATTTCCTATCCCAGCACAGCAGTTTATTACAGTAAGAACACAATTTAGCCTCTCTCTGAACACACCGTTATTACTGAACGTAGCCTAATTAGTTCCTGCTTGAGAAGCACTTGGACATGAAGGAACACTCTAAGTGCTAAGTGTTACAGTCATTATCGTTCACCTTTTCTTGATGCTTTCCCATTTTACTTAGCAGCTTGTGCCCATGGAATTGGCATGTTTTTAGCGAGATTGTACAAGGATGAGTCAGGGAGACCATACAGAGAGGTAGAGTCCTGAAATCTGTCTTGCCCCAGAGAGCTGAGAGAGAAGTTTGCTGGTAACGTAGTATGCTACTAGTTAGCAAGGAATTAATAAACTGTTGCAGTTAATTTAACTACATCCCCAATCCCAAGTGTCCAAAAAATCATGAGTTGGATTGACATAAAAATAATTGTTAGTTTATTTTTTCCTGTTGGTAGAGTTCATGTTTCAAGGCTTTCTCCATGTGTAAGAGTGAAATTTTAYTTTTTTTAGTGAAAACTAAAAGCCTTGTATAATAATATCTCTACAGGAACAGGTCAGAACTTTAAGAAAAATAAATGCTAAGAGCTGACGATAAGGAATGAAATATACAGTGGATTTGGAAAAGAAACAAACGCCATCAAAAAAGAAAATATAAGGCCCTGATTCATTGCTACCACTGGCATAAATCGAGAACAACTCCACCAAAATCTACAGGTAAAATCCAAACCTCCCAAACTCTTAGAAGTCCACTGAAAATGCTACCAGGATCTTATAGAGAAGATCAAGAAGCTCATGTAAATAAGAACAAAGGTAGGCCCTGTCATTTGACCAGGCAGAGAAAACAGGACTGTGGCTTCAGCTGCTGTATATTTCATGCAATTATTGTACATGTTTTTGCTTTTTTTTTCGTCAGAGGAATATTGATTTGGCTATCTGATAAGCTGAAACTTAAGGCTGAGCTTTAGGTCTGACTTAGAATATAGTGGAAGAAGCAAGTGTTTGCATGAGGTGGACAACTATATGCATTTTATATGCATATGTATCTATTCATGTGAGGACAGAATCCATTCTATTTATGAATGCATGCCATATGGTCTCTTTCTGTAAGCCTGCGCTTCTGTAAGGGTCTATATTTACAAAAACCAAATACTTRGAGAATCTTCAAACTCAAGTGTTCAGTTGTGTAGACTTAAAGTGAGTCATTTCTCTGGCTTCATGAAGATACTTCTCCACTGTAATTCAGCCAGAGATCTTCTGTGGGGTATAAAGACCTCATAAAAGTAGTGATACTATACACTTGATTTGAAAAAAAAAAAAAAACTCTGAACTCAGCATAAGTAAGGATGAAAGGAAGGACACCAGTACTTAAACCACCACCAATACTCAGTTCCTGTTAAAATCTGGTCTCAAATCAGTGGTTGCAAAACTGTGAATGTATTTTACTCCCCTCTTTCCTCTTCCCCCTCCCTCCCAGGAAATATTGCAAGTCTAAGTTCTATGATTTAAAAACTTGGTCTGAATGCCTCAGATATTCAGTGCATGGCTAGAGAATGAGAAAAGTGAATTCCACCCTGAGGTAAGAGTCTCCCCATCTGTAGTCCTCTCCAGACGTGAGAAAACACAGCTTCTCTGAACAACTCAGTATGTCATTCAGGGCCCCAGACATTCATGAATCCTTCCCTTTCCTGCATCCATTGCAAACCAGCTGCTCTGGGATCAGCATTTCTTTTTAAAAATATCTCTGTACTGATGCAAGGCTTCCGCAGTGTCGAGACTGACAGCTGTGGAGGCTGAAGACCTCTATTTGTCCACAAAACAGATACAGTAAAAGCAGGAGCAATGAGAGTTTCTTCAGCCAGCCTTCCCAAGGAGTCCCAAGCCTGTTTTGCAGGGAGTGCGCCTGGGTGTAGGACAGCAGCACAGTGCCCCAAGCCCCTTCTGCAACTACTCCATGGGCAAGTGCCACTGAAGGTGCCAACAGGTGATGCTATTAATGCAACTCCCCCCACACAAACACATTATTTATTTTTTCTCTATCAAAGAGAATGAAAACACTTACTTTGCTCACACAGTCCTCTGAAGAGCCATTAGGTGATACTAACAGTGCTTTCGACTGTTGGCATCTGTTCTAGCTGGGGTTTGAGTAGGGACCTTGAAGGCAGAGGTCTTTCAAAACCTGTTTGTTTGCCAGTCCCCTGAGGTATACCAGCTATGTTGGTATCAACATACTGAAAGATGTGTGATACCAGCCAGCAAGCCAGGTGCTCTCAATGGCAGAGTAAGTTTATTGAAAGAGACAGGCATGTGAGGGTGAGCCGTGAAGTAATGATGCAAAATTTCTCCTGGAAGACCTTTTAAACACTCTTGCTGAATTACCTTTTTTAAAATAACACTACATAAAAGCTTTTGGAGAATGTTCTCTTCTGCTCCCACATACCCCTCCCCCAGAGGCACCTACCAGTTGACAGCATTGCGGGGAAAAGATAAATGCTAAGAGTGTCTCTTTCTCTTTCTTCTCRAAAAAAAGAGAGAATTTTAAGGGCTGCTAGGAGGAAATATAATCATATTCCTTAGAAATCCTTTTAAACAGAGGTTTTCTCTACAAGCACCACTCTACATGTCTTTCCCTGACAATCCTGTATATTTTTTTTATTGTGCCAGTGACCTGAATGGTAACAGAGTAGCATGAGACAGGCTGGTGTCACACACTACTCATCCTGAGCAGAAGTCAGGTCAAAATGCCCACTCCTGCATCACTTTTAAGTTTTTTCAGCCAGAGGGGAAAAAAAAAGAAAAAACAAAACATAGACATCCAAAATGTCCTTCCTGATATGAGATGGTACCACAC
Organism: Apteryx rowi; assembly: GCF_003343035.1. Lineage (NCBI taxonomy): Eukaryota > Metazoa > Chordata > Aves > Apterygiformes > Apterygidae > Apteryx > Apteryx rowi. The sequence goes on along the minus strand of NW_020450842.1, from coordinate 355,128 downwards.
CCTCTCCCCCTTTTGCTTCTGGGTTTCAAAAAAATCTTTTTTGCTGGACTTAGGGTTCAGCCTCCTATTTTTTGTGGAGTGGCCATGCTTCTGACTTTGCATGAAAAAGAGAGAGAGCTGAGAGAGCAAAGCTGAGTGTTTATATTACTATGATGTGAGTTATGCCCACAGCCAAGTAGTTAGAAGCGCAGAAGGCTTGCAGTTGGTAGGTATGCGTCCAGTTCTATGCACCAAACAACAACCAGAAAGTTGCCTCCATGAAAACGTACTCCCTAACTTTGGCATCCTTTCAGTCAGGCAGAAGCGATGCACAGACCAAATGTTCCCAGGCTTCCTCTGCTTTGCCATCACAGGGCCAGTTCATCAGCTGGTAGAAATGAATATAGTTCCTAAAGTTACCAGTTACACATGAATTTACTCCAATTAAGGACTTGGCCCAGATGCCTTTTTTTTTAATGCATTAGCAGATGACAGATACGCACCAAACATGGCCAGACTACTGTTTTTTGAGGGCAATGGCTGTCTGCAATGCTAATTTGGGGTTTTACGCTTGTGGAAGCTAACCTGGAGGGACACATTTCAGAGCTGGGTTGAAACAGCAGAAAGACTCATGCTGCAAAACTCAGAGCTGGGTATCAGTATCCCATTTAAAGCTAGGGTATTTGGATGCAGGGCTGGGTGTCCGCTCATTCTGAGGAGACTCAGAAAATAAGGAAGGAGATGATAAGTGATCACCTACTTCATGCCTTTCCCTCATTCATTTCTGTGAAGATGAGGTCACTTGCATGATGTGGACCCCTTGCAATCTCCAAAAACCTTCATCATGTGAAGGTATTTGACTCTACGGTATGGATTCAGACCAGCTGACACTCCATTGTAGCTGATATCCACACACTTGCTTGGAAATAATGTCCACATGAGAAGTTTAAGTGCGCTGGTGTGTGGTGGAACTCGATTATTAATCAGCATTCAAAGGTAGAGGTTTAGAGATGTGTATAAAACAGGTGTTCCCAGATTTTTTCATCTAGCAGTTCTTCTGCAGCATAGACCATGTCTATATCTGCAAACTATGACATGGTATTGCAGCTTCATGTRGAACAAAGTCAACATTTTCCACAACATTCTGCTATCCTTGCTGCAAGAAGCAACCAGGGATAACCATAAAATACCTAGAGACTGGGGTTTGAACATCTTACTATCTGGTTCAGAGTGCACAGTGCATAGGAAGGAGATATAATTTTGAACACTTCCAAGTGTGATGATTAACAAAACAAAAGGCAGGCCATTCTTCTGGCATGAGCTCTATCCACAAAGACAGTGGAGAGAGATGTGTGTAACAGAGGACAGAATTTATTCTGAAGAGCACTAAAGGCATATATTATGGCCTCCAGTGACCTCCAGGAGCTTCCAGGGCATGCTTCATACCTCCCTTCTTATTTTCTAGTTGTGTTTGTTTCTTTCATTATTTCGGGCCTGTTACCATTTGTTCCTCTACATAAGATATTCTCCTGCATTACTACCGGTCTTACATTTTTTCATTTCTGATTCATTTAAGAGAAACAAGAAGCCATCTTTTGAGTGAAAATAACATTGACCTCTCTTGAAAATTCTGTACACCAAAGACTTTAAAATCACTCCAGTGACTACAGAATGAAGCATAGTATAGTAAGCATTCAGCTATTTTTTTAATAAATATGCTTTAATTGGACAAAAGCATATTTGACATGTTTAATTTGCACGTCTATTACAGGGTAGAACTCACTTAACCACTCTGTTCTAATATGATTTGCTGCAAAGTTAGCCACATTTTGGTCAAATAATCGTACAACCAAGACTGATTTCTCTGAACATATTTGCCAGCTGGGACTCTATTAGTTAGAGCACTGCTTCACACAATTAGGACCTGTGGGCACTAATGCAATACAAATAAATAATAATATGTTGTTGTAGAATACTTTGGATAAATAATTCATTCTACAGCTTAAGTATGAAATATTTGCTTGTGCTGTTGTTTGTTGTGTCGCTGACCACAGAAGTATCATGATATTGCTCCTGCTCTCTGGCTACATGGCTGAGGATATTTTAATGGGAGAGTGAGGAGAGAGCAAGGAGCTGACTGTTCACAGTTCCTGGACATGTCCACTGTTGATAATTTATTTATGCATTTTCTTCTGCATTTTTTACCTCCCTGGAAGTCAATGGAATAATATTCATTTTTCCTCTTTTGACTGAGAATGTGACTAGAAAAAAATTCAGTCAGAACTGAAGAATGAGTTAGAAACCTTGACTGTTGCTAATCTTCGGTCTAAGGAACTTATTTCTCACAGATACTCTTCAGTCCTTGATTCAGCAGAATATTTTGAACATTTGCTTAAATCCCACTGACAGTAATGGGACAGAAGCACATTGTGAATGCAGTCCCCACAGGAAAATATTCTGACTTCAGTTCTCGGAGTTCCTGTAACATCAGATCCTTGAAATGTGAATACAGCCCAAGGAAGGGAACAAAACTAAAATTTAGCTTATCACACTCTGAAAAGACAGGAATATGAGAAATCTTCCTTTGAGTGTGTCAGTGTTCATTTTTGCTTTGAAGAACCAGCAATTTTCAGATTGTGGCTTTTAAAACTTAAAAGCCTTTGAGTCCAAGACAAAAACTAAGCTGTTGATTAGAAGAAAAAACAGAGAGGTGTTAAGAGTTCAAGTAAAGCAATGAAGATGCTTAAATATCGGCACTTCTTTTGAGCCTTTTAGTGTGTTACTGACTAGGGAAGCTCAAGAGGACAAAAATAATGTCTTCCTTGCTGTGAGTCAGTGGAACTCATAGCCCCTAGTTAGCAATCTTTTCTGTTAGCTCTACAGGCTATGACCACCCCATCTAACCCTTGGTGAAATGAGTGCTAAGTCCACAGAAGTGTAGATCGGAAATGGAAGTACACAGGAAAGAACAGACATTTTTCTGAACCAGCTGAACTTGGAGAATACAAGACAAGGGGGCTGTTAGGTCAGTTTGAAAATAGAAAGATATCAGAATAGGCCATTGCTGTTATTTTCCGTTTAAACATTAAAAAAAAAAAAACACCCTTGTCAGAAGTGGAATAAATTCCATTCTGTCCCACCAAGGAGCAGGTCTTTGGCCTGTTCCGTACTCATGAAACTGAGCAAAGTTTGGACAACAGATTTATTGGTTTCTGCTCCCCTCCCCTCTCCACCTGGTAGCATGTGCCTTCTTGGGTTTCCTCTGTAACAGCAGCAAGCTGYGGCTCCTTGCCCTGTCCCTTCCCAGAATACAGCTCCCTGCCTCCCTTCCAAGCATAGGCTGCCCAGCAGTAAGCTAATAAGCAGGGCTGGGAGGCTTATAGAAAAACAGCACAGAGACAGAGATGTGACTAGTTGTGCAAAGTGAATGTTAAAGGAAACTTCCTCTCTAGGAAGATGTGTCAAGCAAGCCTTAGTCATGAATATCTGGATTTCATTCTCTAAAGTAAGGTTAGCTGGACAACAGGCAGTTATTAGTCTTGCAGACCTCAGCTTGATTCTGGCAGGTGCCATCACCTTCCATCCCAGTGGACTTCAGAAGCAGTGAAAAGCAACTGAGACCAGCAAAGGACAAAAGCCATCATTTTGCAAGATGAAGCCCATCTCATGAGGCAAGATGTCGGTTTTTCCCTCTGACCTATGTGAGGGGATTAGGTATTGAAAGATACTACAACAAACTGGTGCTTGCGGTGTTGTTCGCATAAGCAATATTTCTGAGGCAGCCATAGTAATAATAAAAATAATAAATAATGAACATGTAAACCTGGGTAGGGTCTCTTTTAGTTGCAAATTAAGATTTAAATATAAAAATGATAGGCTTCTGCTAATCTTTCTCAGGAAGTCATAAATTGTTAATCAGACTCTAGGCGGTGTTGTTTAATACCAACTTTAATAAAATAGCTGCCTGAAGCAGAAAGACAGTTGGGATCCTGACTCTAAAACTTTGGTAGCCTCATCCACATTTTTGTAGCCTGAGGCTCTTACACTACCACTGATACCAACTCCTTTGAAATATGCTCATTTTTTAGGCTGCTAAATTATTAAACACCTTATTAGTAGAAAGATTAGATGGAAGAAAAGTCATCTCTGTATGAAGGAAAATGGATTGGAAAAGGAAGAAAAAGTTGAGGGAATATTTACATAAAAGATACAGCTCTGTTGTTGATATACAGAGGTAATCCATAATCCATAATTCATTTAAGAAATGAACCCATCAAATTACATCACAATGCATGACAAATTGCTACTGTTGAGCTATCCCGCAATAAATTACACAGAATCGTTCCTGTCATAGTAAAACTTCTYTGAGACTAAAAAAGCAATGTCACTACAAGGTTATTATTTCCCCTGTTTTTCCATAGGACTCATCTATCACAAGCAATGTCTCACATTTCCATCGCGCGCCTTGCTGGGGCAGCCAAAGTTCCCCTGGACGGGGTAACCCCAAAGGCCACCAAATTAAAAGTTCTGATAATTGGGAGGAAAGGGAAAGGAAGAGGAAGGGGAAATGCTTCTTCCTTGTTACTCCTTAATAATGCTTGCAGTCAGGTGAGCAGCTCCTTAGACTTAAAAGAAAAAAGAAGCCGTCATTTCCTTAAGTGCAACGCCTTTCACTTTCTGCCCGGAGCAGCTTGTTAGCATGCTAATTGTTTGCTTTAATATGCAAGACAAAGCACACTTACTACTTTGAAGTGCTTATTCATGATGTCATGGATATCAGTGTATATTTCTTAATTACACAACAGGACAATCTTTCCCCCCTTCAACCTACACTTTCTGTTGCTCTGATTGGTTTTTCCAACTAGCCAGAATAATCATTTTGCCACACAGAAGCGGATAAGGAAAAAAATGTAAACAATTTTAAAAGCCATTTTAATTTAATAACAAATTGGGAGCTGTACTTTGCGTTAAATTAGCACTGCAAGCCTCATATCAATTCAAGGCAAGGTTCCTTGTTCGTTACTGCTTAATTAATCAGTCCTGTTTCCATCTAAATGAAAAGTTTTCTCTCTCTCCCTATCATCTCTAATATCTCATTTCAGGCAGCCCATCAAGTTAATCTTGCTTACATTAGCAACTTATTTCTAATGGCTCAGCTCAGTTATTTACAATAATTCATCCTATCCCAGCTTGCAGCTGAATCTTGCTTGGTCTGTTTGCACCGTTTGTACAGTAGAAGTGAATGGCATACCAGTAAGTGCAGAGCAAACACATTCGGCTCTGTGACGCACTGTGTGAAGACAAAGACCTATTTCCAAAAAAAACCAATGTCTACTGAAATGCTGGTTTCCTGATGTATCTTGTCTTCCCGGAGGCAACATGTGTAGGGCTGGTCAAAGGATCATTATCTCATAAAACCACAGATGAGCATGTAACAGTACAATGGAAGAAGAGAAATGGATAAATGAAGGAGAAGAAACAAAGTCAGGTGGTGCTGGAAGAACAAGTCCTCATTACCCTACTTTTCTTTATAAGGCACATCCCATAAATAAAGCTGGAATAAACATGAGTCCTGCACTACATTTAGTGGTATATATAAACAATGTCACCTTCAAAAGAAATGCAGATGGGTGTTCAAGCACTGGCTAGCTGAATGCCTCCTCTGTGTACTCACCGTACTGTTCGCAGAGCCAAAAGCTGCTGATAATGCCGCAATATAGTATTGCAGTAGCACCCAAATACACTAAGTTTGGGACTTGAAGACTGTGCCGATCCTCTGGTCTTTTGGATTGCACTGACCTGGCCCCAGTCAAACACTTCCTGAATCTGTGGGCTCTGACAGCAAGCTAGTCTACGTGCTCAACGTTCCTAATTTCACACTCAAGAAGTAAGTTTTCTGGTTGTCCTGTGCTGCTCAGATGCTGCCCATGTCAGGAGGCCTGTTGTTAATTCCCCCTCCCTCTTCAGATGGCACCGCGGTTTAACCACTCAGTCCTGTTCTGACCCTTAGCCTTTGAGAGGTAACAGATACTTGCTCGGGTGAGGGCTAGAAACTAAATCTGCATCTGAAGTGCCTATCTCAGGTGGAAGACTGGTTTTAATGCCAGTTTAACCAAACGTAAATACACCAGTAAAAAACACAAAATATGCTTAATATTAAATGACCCATTCCAAATGCAAAAAAGCTGCTTCTGAGAAACTCTACTACTTTTGTTCAGCCAGGATTCAGGATAATATTTCAACAGGAAATAAGGATGTGCAGTATATTTTAACCTCTTAGATTTGTGACAACCAGCTTCTGACCTCACATTTACCAGCCTGGTTGAAATTACAACCTGTTGGTAAGGAAAACTCTATGATACCTTAAAGTGAGTGTGATATCAAGTAGCTTCAAGATATCTGACAAATGGATTACAGCAGATTAATAAGGAACCGTTTTATAAATCCATCAAAAGACAGCCTAAAATGTTAAAAAATGATAATACAATTTCATTTAATAACAATATAAATTGTGTGCAGAGAAAAGGGGAAACCTGGATTTTTTTAAGAGAAAAAATCTTTTCTGCAAATCAGAGTAGATGCTTCTGTTTCTGATGGGAAACACTGTTCTGAAAAGCACTGAATTTCAAAGCCGCTTGAGATTAGATTGTCTGTGGAACTTTGCTGTTGGCTATAAATATTAATAAATAAGATACATACACTGGGCCAGCAGTTTTCCTCAGATGTGTATATGTTGCTTCCTATCAAGTATAGAGGACCTTAAGACACAGGCAACTGAAGGAAGAATTTGACCTAAGAATTGCCTTTTAGTTATAAGGCACAGCCACACTTATGCAAAAGGAAGGCTCCGCTGCTATATTCAGGCAGACCCAGACAATAAGCTACAATTTACTCCAATATTCTGCATCCCCTTTGCAACTTCCCCAATCACAGATAGCAGAAGCACAGCAGAGAATCCAAGTCCATGCTGTACAAATGAGCCAGGGACATATTACTGAAAGGGTTTCAATGGGAAGTAATGATTATTCTTACTCAGTTGTTCCCATCCGTACTTCTCCTGGTCTCCTATTCAGGAGCACCAAATATACAAAGTTTTGGAGGTCACAATTTGGTCACCATGGAAATAATTGCAAAGCTGTAAACACTGCATTGCAAGATCCTGACATCTTGGTCCAGGAAGGCACTTGAGTATGCAAACAGTCTTGTGGACTGCAGTGCAATTTATTGGTATGTTTGAGTGAACATGTGTTTAACAATTTGCTGGTCTGGGACCAGGTGTGATAAGGCAGAGAGAGAACATTGCTTTGTTTATAGCAGAAATAACTTGGTAATTATCAACAATGAGAGGGGAAATACAGCAGCAAGTCATTCATATTATTTAGACTTCAATGGAGTTTAGATGAAATACAGAGTTTCATAAAACTCGTTGGCACAGCATGGATTGCTTTAAGGGATGTGGCTGGTGGACTTAAAAGTTGCTTCTGCATCTTTTTCCCTTTCAGCAGTGACAGCTAAATTGAGCACCAATTTCACAAAAGGAATTTGCTCCCTGAAAAGGATTCTAACTCTATATATTCCTGCTCTGTGATCTCCCAGAGCACTCCTCACACTGTGAAAATGAGGAAATAGGCTCTCTTGAATTCTTACAGTGGTCGATCAGTTTGTAAGGCCAGCTCCAAAAGCATTAGGGCATAGTAGGCTGCACTTAGCTCAGAGCCTGGTACTATTTGGATCTAACCCAGCCACATAACTTGCGAATTTAATGTGTCTTTTCACGTGTTTTCTTCTATTTATTTATATTAAGGTCAATACCTATGCAAGGGTTATTGGTGCATACCACGTCCTTGTTCAAGTAACTTTTTTGACTCAGCTTCCTATCTGTGCAATATGAATACCATGCCTTAGATATTTACAAAGCAGGGGTGCTTTGAAACGAATCTGTACAGGCACAGAGGTGGACAAGAGAGCACAGTGTGACCTGTGGCTGCCCAAACCATGGGCAGCAGAATGCAGAAAAAGCAGCCTTTCACGGGACTGTTTTATCCCCTTTTCTCCCACAGGCGTAAGTATGTGGGACTGGACAGAGCAGGGAATGGTAAAGAACYTCTCACTGTGGTCAGTCCAGCCAGGCCAGTACAGAGAGGAAGGTCATCTCCACCTTGCTTACGGACAGCTCAGACTACTTTCCCCCAGGAATAAAATATTCAGAATGCTCTGGAGTTAGTCAGCTCCCCCCCCCCCCTTTTCTCTCGAATCAGAACACAAGTGAACAAACAAGCAAAAAACATCCAGAAAATCCTTTGGGGAGAGTGTCAAAGCAGCGGCAAGGAATCCTTGAGAAAGAAATAAYTGGCTTTCTTTTGAATGAAAGAAGAGACCCAAATTTGATTTTTTTGCCATCCATTCTTTGATCAGTTCCAACAACTCAAGTGAGCAGCAGAGAGGCAGGAGGGTTCACTGCAAGCTGCACTCACTGTAGATCCAGGTTCAGCATCCCTGCTCTGCCACAGGCTCCTTGTGTGACCTTGGGCAAATCATTCAGCTCCTTTGTGATTCCTTTCCCCTTCCGCCGTAAAACAAGGCCAATTATACTGGCCAGTCTCACAGGGGTGCTGGGTGGTAAGGATCTATTTAGAGATTGTGGAGTACTTGAATATCTTTTGAGTGAAGGCCCTGTGTGGGTAAACTCTGCCTTGTCCCTTGCTTGGAGCAAGACTACCAAATGTCCATACAGCACCTCACAGCGCTAAAATGTTATTTTTGCGGCGTGATACTATAAGCRACTTCATTTGCCTTTTGTCTATGAAGCTTTTTTCAAATAATGATTGTCAGGCTAATGACATCCTAAAGTTACAAACCACCATGCACTCGAAGGGAATCAATTCAGTGAGGAACCAGATTTCACCTGAATGCTTAGGGCAAAACTACAAGCAACTGTGCTTTCAATTATTATTTTTACTGATGTATTGGAGTAGGGGGGAGGAGGGAGGAGGTCACATGGATTTCTTTGAAGAGCCAAGTGAGAGTGCTTTCCCTGGGGTTAGAGCCTGGCCTCTGTCCTGCTGGGCATCAGCCCCCTGCTTCAGGCCCACAGGCACATGCAGTTCTCCCACCATCAGACAGATGAGGAACAGATTTGGATCCCCGCAATGTTTGAGAAGGCAAAGCAGAGCTACCGTCAGAGATAAACATTTTATTTGTGCCTGGTCTTACCCTTCACACCAAAGCAGAGCTACATGCTAATGATTGTGTTGATTAAGCAGCCTTTGTGGTTATAGAAGCTATTAACTGACAATTGAAATGCAGCAGTTGTTAGGGAGTAGGCGGCTCTGTCTTACACCTGGACAAGCATGCACCTGCATTACCTGGGGAAACTCTGCTAGTGTTTAATTTCTGTGCTAATTTTCAATTCCTGCTGACCCTTCTCCTAGGTTCTCCTGCTCTGGTTCTGTGATTAGATGCAGAAGTGGGAATGCAGGAAAGATACACTACCTATTATCTCGCAGGCAGCTGTAAACATCACGGCAAGATAATGGAATTAGTTTAGCTGAGAGGAATTAAGGGATCCAGATAGCACAGGACCTATCTCATTCATAAAGTGCTCTCTTCTGTGTGTTGAGGTGTGTCATTAGGGAAGAGCTGGGGCAATATGATGGGTATTTAGGTTGCAAATCAAATCAGTCACGTTACGGCTAAAAAGCATTTTCTGAATAGACAGATATATGTGTGTATGTATATATATATATGTATATGTATGTAAATGAATGTGTGTGTGTGTGTATGTGTGTGTGTGTATGTATGTGTATCCTGGCAAGGCAGGCTAATTAATCCATAAAATATTTGCCCATAATGTCAGAGTAAAGCCATTACTGAACAGGTTACTTAAAACATAGCAGGGTTGGCACTGTTCCTGCCTGTGAGCAGATGGAAATGTATATGCTCCTTGTGTGTGTGCTTGGCAGACAGGAGAGTATGGTGAGAGTGCCTTGGGGCTGGGTGTGAAGAAAGATAATGCAGTATCAGTGTAATCGTGTATGGTTCATCCCAGCACTAGCAAGTGTTCTGGCACCATCACAGTTAAGCAATCACTTCTTTTTTGCGGTCCAGCACTGTAACTCATGAAGGACACCACGCTAGGTGTGCCTTTCCCCTGCTGGCAGGGGTTGCTGGGGCCCTCACCAGAAGGACACAGTCTGTCTCCCCCCTCAGCATTGYCCCTTGCAGCTGCTAAGCAGGTTGCATGCACCGACGGGAAATCTGTCCTTTCCCAACTGCTCTGAAGGAGGAAAATACTTAAGAGAAGCGGGCAGCTCCATGAGACTGGACATACTGACCAGTAACATTCATTCACACCACTCTAGACAGTCCTAAACCATAGCTATTGTAATCTCCTTAGGGAATGCTCCTGTTAACAAACAAACACAAGCATAAATACAAATATTCATGGCATTTGTTTGTGCCTTTCAATGCCAAGTGCAAAGCAAGGAAAATAAATAAAGCGAAAGACAATGTTGGCAACCAGCCATACCTCGAGTAAATACAGGAGATGGTCATGGATGAAAGGAAGGATAAGGCTGCCTGATTTGGCAGAGGGGGGAGAGAGGGGAGTCACTGATGGGGTGATTAGGATGAGGCTACACAGCAATGCCCTAGGGGAGCCTGGGAACCCAAGGCTGGATGGACTCCCAGTGGATATCGGACAGTCATTAAGGAAGGATGAGAGAGAAGCTTTTAGGATGAGATTTACAAAAAGAAGAACCCAAATGGATGCGAGGAGGAATCCTCAAACCCAAACTTTTAAAATGCTTTTACCCAGCACTTACTCCGCCTACTTCTACTGCAGTGTCACTCACTGCACCACCCAGAGAGGATGGCTTCTTCTGCCCCTTCCCTACTGAGCATAATGCTGCTGATGTTTTCCATTTATTATGCATACATGCAAGTCTTCAAGGGTGATTTTAAAACTCAAACAGGGACTAATAATCTATCTTGTACCTTTTGTTAAGCAAATAAAGACAGGTTAAATCACACTAGCCCTCCACCACCACCACCTCTTTTCTTCCTAAATAAAACATGAGGTGGCATAATATCTCTCTCCTCCTACAAAGGCTAATTCATCCAGATCCCTTGGAAAGGGCTGCCATGACTAAGCAAGTAGCTCGAGCAAACCAGCTACTACTGGGTTTTATCTCAACCAGAACATATTTAAACTTTAGAACCAGTGTTTATGCAGCAAGTTGAATTCTGCACAGAGTCAGCAAAAGAGACTGCAGCACACAGAGCTATTCACTTTATGTGCAGGATTGGGGACTTACTTTAAAGGTTGAAAAGGACCTGAATTTAGCCCTTAAATGACAGTGAAGATAATCACAGTTAAGTTTACCAGCCTTGTTTCTGAGAGTTGTGAACTCACGTGATTATTTCAAGAAAGAAAAAGGAAAAGGAAAAGGAAAAGGAAAAGAAAAAGAAAAAGAAAAAGAAAAAGAAAAAGGACTTCAATTGATTCAGAGCCCTTGAAGTAACCAGGACAGTTACTGTAGCTAACCATGTCTTTAAGGGGTTAATTAAGAAGTCTTCCTTACACCCAACTTCCAAGGCACAGTTCCTCCATGGCATTTCTCACATGCTTATGATAATCAAAAGATACTGAAAACCAATACTACTTTATTCTGGTATAATTGCAATAGAGCCACTAGAGGAATTGCAACCATTATGCAAGATGAGACACCATCACAGTGGGGCCTGCTGTTTCCAGTGGATTCTACCAACTCATTTTTATAGATTTCAGCTACCTTTCATTTTAGTAATTAGCCACCACTTCCAAGGAGATCCATAAGCAATTTCCTGCCCATTTTCAGATACAATGCTACAAGATTACGCTAGCAACTGAACATAGTTTAAAAGTAGTCAACAAAGGGCAAACGGCGCGCTAAGAAGTTAGGCACGCTAGAAGTTATGAAGTCAAGCAAAAGCTGGAAACTACCATTTCGTTTAACCACAGGTAAAGGTCATAAGTCATCTCGACCACTACAAAGCGCACTGGCATCCACTGGAAAACCCAATAGCGATTCCTTCCAGAGCCAAAAATATTGCAGGAGTCTATTAATGAGAAGCAAATTGGAGTGCTGAAGTCTTCAGTCAAAGCACAAGTAATGCAGCAGACGCGAGGTGATGGTGGACTCAGGGGACGATTCTGCCCCAACGGACCCGATACGCCCTCCGGTAAAATGTTACCCGCAGAGGGAAGGTGCTCTGGAGGAATCTCAGCTGGTTCGGAGGACAGGCGCACTCAGAACTTCTAGTAAGTTTACATTACTGTTGAACTCTTCAGCAGAAAGGGGGGGGAAAAAAAGCCCCAAACCATTTTTTTTAATGCATGTGTTTTGCTTTCAAGGAAGTCTCTGAACTAAATATTTTTGAAACAGCAGATGGCAAAACGCAAACTTCATGAATGGGAAGGCTGCCTTGAGTGGCAGGTTACTGCTTGCATGGGAGAGCTGTGCAAGAGACAGGGAGGGGGGAGGAAGCAGAAGTTAAGATGCATATTTCTAGCTGAACAACTTAATTAGAAAATGATGACCATGTGTATAAATGTAAACTTTGGCATGCTAGCATGGAGATATGTAAGAGCTGTGAACTGGTGTGAAAGCTAAAATACCTAGAGGGACTAATAAGTCCCTACGGGGACCCCAGTTTGCCGGGTCCTTAAAGGGCTGCAAAGGATAATTGCAGAGAACTACGGCAGGACTGAATCAATGCCATTTTCCTTGAAAAAAATGTATTGCTGCCTCTGATTATGTTATTCTGAAAAGACTGGCTGCTTTCCCTTCCCCTCCTCCCCCAAAAAGTCAAGCAAGCCACTAGAAATATGTCCAGAAAGATTATGGTGCAGCTGAAAGCCAGAAGCATATGAGATTATATATTTACCAGTGCTGTGTCAGATAGCATCTGAGAGGAGAGGAAAAAGGGATTCAGCCCTGCAGTGTTTATTAGCATGTTTGGGCTGTCTAAAGGAGCTATCCAATTGTGGCTTTGCTGCCAGGCCTCTAAAACTGTATAAATCCATGATAAAGGAATCTACTYGATCTTGATCACAAGCCTCCAAGCCCTACTGTGACATTCAAACTTACTGCCTTTAAACAGGAATTAGGAAAAAGAAATGAATAGAGATGCACCATTACCCATAGCATTATATTGCTCAGGAACAGATGTTAATCAATTTTATGGAATGCTTTAAGTAATATGCAAGCACTTTTGCACAGAACTGACTGCATAATAGAGATCTCAGCCCAGCAAATACATGAGATAAGCCTTTATCTTGACTGGGAGAGTTATATCTATTTTGATTAAAACCAAGGAGGACTGCACATTCAAGCAATTTTATTCCTTTGGAATTATATTATTTCTAGGATGCTAGTACATATGGTCATATGACAAAAAAGAATGGAAATAACCTTGCTCTTGATTGTACTGTTTTCCCCATGCATGTGTTTGCACACACAGCCCATGAAGTACCCATGTGAGTGTACGTACTGTCCTCATAGATTCCTGAATGGGCAGCAGCAACCATACTCTCTTTTCCACCTGCATTGAGAGAATTGTAAATTTTGGGAAAGGACTGAACTTACACCCGGTATGTAATTTTTGCTACGCAGTCTCCCCATGCAGCGCTAACAAAAGTTTAAATCTCACGTCATACACAAGTACAAGGAAAAAGGTGCCTCATCTTCTCTGTGTAAAAGTAGCAGCTGTGCCATTGTGCTGGGAGTAATTTTGATCATTAAACTTCTTGATCCTTGAATGTCATCAGGAGTTACTTAGGTGACCATCCACTTGCACTTAAAAGTACTGCATTTAACTCTCCATAAAAAATGGATTTTATTGCAGCAGTGACAAGACTTCTTTCCACAGCCACTGACCTCTACCACTATCACTTATCTCTTGACTGAACCTTCTGCATAAGAACACACACATATATAGTATATATGTACTGTGTATTACTCTCTGTGTGTTATATACACGTGAACATATAAATAGTTCAATCTATTTGACATACAGAATGTGTTACCAGTTCCTTAGAAACATTTACAACAGAACCAAATTCAGTGCTTTCTTTCCGTAATTATCCAACTTCTCTCCTGTAAAATGACTGCATGCCTACCCCTTTCTTCCACTACCTCCATCACTCCCCAACCCACTCCTTTATCAAATAAAGGATTTCAAATTTGTCAGTGCCTGTAACGTCCCCACATCTGCCCCCTCTGCCTGACTTTTTTGTCGCCGAGGGAGCGCCTCATTTCAACTGTGCTCTACATTCAGCTCTGCACTTTGCCTTGGGATTTTGCTTGTGAGCCGAAGGGTTTTGCCCTGTATCCATTTCATAGCAACTATGTAGTGTCAAGAAGCCAARACAGGTTTTTTTCAGAGGGTGGGCATGCTGTTTTGGGGGCTTTGTTATTTTATACGTATTTACTCTGCTTCTCCTTTTTCCTTATTATTTTTGTTCCCTTCCAAGCACACACAGCCCTCCTCTGGCTCCCTCCACATCCCTCGGCAAAAGTGCCTTGCTGGGGATGCCAGTCTTCGGGAAAACGCCGCATCCCTTCGCCGCGCTTCCAGCGCGAGCGACCGCGGCGGGGCCTGGCACCCGCTGAGCCGGCGGGTCCGGCGCTCCCGGCGCGCTGCGCTGCGGCGCCCTCCGCACGCCCTCTGCCAACTTTGCAAATAAGTGCTCCCCCCCCCCCCTTTTAATTAGCATTCCCAATAAAACGCAGCAACTGAAAAGGGAAGGTGCCAGCTGAAAGTTGCTCCGAAAGAAGTGCGAAGCCGCAGCTCCTTACCGGCAAGCAGGGACGAGGGAGGCCGAGTGCTGAGCGCGGCTCCGCGGCGCGGCGGGCAGCGCGGGCGCTGCGCTGCTTCGCTGCCTCCTATCTCCACCGCTCAACCTCCTCGCCTCTCACTGGGGCTCCCGCTCTGCCAGCATCACTTTTTAACTCCAGCATGCAGGCAGCCGAAGCCGAGGGGGCTCTCTATCTGATTGGTTTCCATTCAGTGCTCCTGATTAATAAAAAAAAAAAAAAAAAAGGAGAGGGAGGAAAAAAAAGAAAAAAACCGGTAACTCCTCCCTCACTGCCTGCCTCCCTGACAGGCAGACACACACCCCCCACACACACACCCCCTGCACGCATTCCTGGCGCTGCGGCTGCCGGAGCTGCCGCACTGGGGACGGGCAGGCGCGCAGCGGGCGCGCAGCGGGCTCCGCCGGGCGAGCAGGGATTTGCAAGTGAATGCGGTGGGAGGGCAGAGGGGGAGGGCTGTGCTACAGACCCCCCGCCTCCCACCGAGAGCTGCTCCATGCTTGAGGTGGAAAGCAGCCAGCTTCTTTCTAATCGGGTGGCAGTGATGGTTAAAGCAAAATAAAATTCGGGGGAGGGGGGGAAAAAAGGAGGGAGAGGCATGCTCTTCTGTCCTGAAGTGTACGCTTGTGCTGTAGTTTTTTTTTCATCCTCAGAGTCTTTTTAAGTGCTTCTGTCGACACCAGAGATGCCTGACTGCTCTTTTCCCACTCTTCCTGGGAACTTCCTGGACTTGATGAATCAAGAATTTCAGTGAATTATTAATGGGGATGACACTTCGTGGGGGTGATCACATGTGGCGGTTTCTGTGTGAATGGGAAGCAGCGGAGGAGTTTTTTCCAGGTGCCTCTCTTTGCTCCGGCCCCCTCTTCCCAGAAGGCTCCCGACTCCATAGGTTATGACTAATCTTAATGCAGAAAGAGCTGAAATCGCGGCTTTTGCCAGGGGACGCAGGGAGCACCCCTGCGCCCTGACCACATGCATCTTGTAGCCTTTCATACATGTGCACACAATGTTCATTTTATAAGTTGCTCAGCATCTAAAATTCTTGTAATTGCTGTGGGGCAATTCTGAGCCCCAGTACAGCTCCCACCCCACCCCCTCACAGTCAGTCTAGTCTTAAATAAAGCTTTGGAGGGTTTAATCTAAATATTAAATGACAAGATGGAAATTACCTGCCAGTTTATTATTTACCTGACAAGAGTCTACTCCACTTCAGCTGTACAGTGTCCCCTTAAGATTCATGGCAAGTGTTGCAAGAAGTGAAGCTTTCTGTCATTTGCCGCTGAAGATTTCTCTACCGTCTTGTGTTTGACCTTTATGATGTATTCTTTTCCCTGCTAGCCAGTCTTTAAGCCTTCCTTTTTTTTTTTTTCTTTTTCCTTTTCTTCCCATCCTCTTACCCACCTCACACAATTTCTGCTTGCTGTATGCCTTAAGGATAGCTCTGTATTGGCTGTAAGCCACCTTTGTGTCCTCTTGTTTCTGGACTATTTCAGGTTTTAATATATTTTAGATCGTGTGAGCACCGGAAGTTCAGGTAACTATCTTGCTGCTTGTGCTGTCCTGTTGGTCTCACAGCTTTCTGCAATTTTTACAGTACTGCAGCACCATCTCCACAGCATAACTGTTATCCCTGAAATTGAGACTGGGCTCCTTAAGGCAGCCTTCGAGCTGTTCTCTATAGTCACTGTGTTGGCAGAGTCTTCCTCAGTGCAAAATCGGGCTTTTAAGGACTCTGTATGATACATACAAAAGCCAGAGCAGTGTAAAGAGGCTGGATTCTGCCTTCCATGTGTTTGTGAACTCTACTTATGCAAATCACTCCAAAAGCCACTTAGGCACCACTAAACTTATTCAGCCATTTTAGTCTTTCCGCACAGCTGACATTTTTCAGCATGCAGATCATTTAGATTGCTCTTCTTTGAACTTCCCCTAGTTCCCTTATTATTTTTTTGGCAATGGCAGGTTCAGAGCTCAGTGCAGTATTTGTGGAGTATTCCCATGAGGGCCTTCTAGACACAGGCTACCTCTCCTCTATGACAGAACGCATTTGCAGGCTTTCTTTTCCCTGCCATACTGCATTGTCGATATCTGATTCACTGCCCACTCTGACCCTGAGGTCTCCTTGGGCATTATTCCTTCCTGCATGTCTCGCTCTGGTTAGTTTTCATATGGCTGCTGTAGGGTTTTGTGGGTTTTTGTTGTTGTTGTTGTTGTTTGGTATTCACAGAATCACAGAATCACTGAGGTTGGAAGGGACCTCTGGAGATCATCTAGTCCAACCCCCCTGCTCAAGCAGGGTCACCTAGAGCACATTGCACAGGATTGCATCCAGGCGGCTTTTGAATATCTCCAGAGAAGG
>NW_020450842.1:299500-334424 GCF_003343035.1 Apteryx rowi | reverse complement strand
GCAGATAGATGCCTCCGTCCCCTGTAGCAGGGAGTCCCCCACAACAATCACCCGCCGCTTTTTATTTCCTCAGACAGGTTAGGGTTTATTTATGTCCAAGGTGGACTTCTGTATTTGTGTCAAAAAGTGAGTAGTGGTACAGTAACAGCAGTTACTGTTGTGTTCTCCAAAGCATGTGCTTGAGATTTTTGTCTTCTGATTAATTATATGAATTTGTGGTTGACAGCTCTAAGTTCATGGCTGTGTGAAGAAGACTTCTTTTTTCATTTCATTCTGAAGGACCTTGTCAAGGTGATGTCCTTCCTCCTCAATGCTCTTCTTTTGACAGCCGTAATGATGTTAGAAATACCAGACTAGGTCAGGTCATTAGCCCATGAAGTGTCCTGTACCTGACATATTAGCTGAGGGAAATGTTCAGCTGGACTTGTAAAAATTACTCAAAATCAGCCTTGGTTGAAATTAACTGCCCTGTCATGAGGTTCTGAATTTAAGAAGATTCAAAGAGGAACTGAATGTTTATGAGTGTAGTGGTCAGAATTGTTATAATTAGTACTTTCAAAATGAAGACTGGAAAGGAGATAAAACTTCATTTTTCAGCACTTGAAGTAATCTAATATTTGGAAATCAGGATGAATACTGTATATAAAACATATTTTCTCACATGTATCTTATTTGTAGCTCTTCCATCTCCTTCTGAAGCAACTATTCCTGCCCATGGACAGACAGAGCACTGGATTACGTGGAATGAGGATCCAGTATGGCAGCTTCTGTTTCTATAGGCTCTGTGGAATGCCTAAATTCTGCAGTCTGAGACCAAAATGTCTGTGAATCTCAGTCATCAGCTCAAAAAGAAAATAGAGCATGAACTAGAAATACATGTTATTTTTCTCTAAGCTATCCCATTCTGAAAGCAATGAAAGATGTGTATGCAGGATTTAAGGACTCTTTCATGAAACGCCTTGAAGCTGGTGAAAGGCCAGCTCTGCTTCACTGCTCCCTACAGTATCTGTGAAACAACCTGAAGTTCTCCCTTTGTGAATCCTCACATGAACCAGACTCTTCAGAGTTTTCACAGCCCTGTTTATTTTCCAAAATGTGGAGGGACTATATTCTGAATTTATAAAGGGATAACCTCGATCTCACTGAATTTCTCCTCACTTTTTTTTTTTTTTGAGGAAGACAGAAATCATTCCAAAAAAGGGTACAACTTCACTGCTGCGTAACAGAAGGGAAGAAATTTATGTTGAACGTTGTAGGGAATCAGCTGGTGCTCAGAATTTTGCAGCAGAATAAATCATTAACTTGTTGTTACGTCATTATGGATGCTATGCATGGCCACCACCCAGGTCTTTAAAAATCCACAGCTTAACACTTACGGCTTTCTGTGATAATGAGTTCCACAGGTAAACTGTATACAGCACAAATATGTCTTTTTTTGTTTGCTTGCTTTACATTTGCTTCCTTTTAATTTCAGGGCCACATTTATATTAAGGATACAGAAAATAACGATAGTTTCATTATTTCCAGGATAGTTTTGACCATATTTTTCCTCAGTCTTGAGGTATTCTTGATAACACAAATTATTTTAAATTTTGCCCTTCCAAGCTGGAATGCCACTTGCCTTCTAAGTCTCTAAGCCCCTTCTAGAAATGATGAAGAAAAGTAGGTGATGGCTTGATTTGCTTCTTCAATACAACCAAAGCTGCTAACTGCTCTATTTCTGCCCATGCCATAAATGTTTTAAAGTGAAAGATCTTCCCGTTGTAAGGTACAAAAGAACAAAGAAACAGAATTTTCATCAGAGCTTATTGTTTTCATGGAAATGTACTGAAATCTGCCTGGTTCCTCGTAACCTGCTGGTCTGAACCTCCCAGGTAGGGAACCTGGAACTATCAGTACTTTGAGTTCGCAAGTTTCATGGCTTCTTGAGTGTCCATATTTCCCACAGTTTTTCTTTTGGTGTTTAGTCAGTGCCTTTTTGCCTAGGGATCACAAAAACAACCTCATCTTTGAGTGAAACTCACAGTGAAACAGATATTTTCAGAGCTGTCACACACTTCTGAGTTTCTTACTTCTAATTCCAGTGGTATTGAAATATCACCAGAACAGCTGTTGTGTTACTTCTGAAGGCAGTAATTACAGAATTGTTTTGTGAAAGTAACAAGCTAAAGAGTGGCAGCGAGGTTTCACATACATCTGTTTTAGATACCTGCAGCTGACCTGAACCTTTGAACTTTCAAGGTTTACCCCTCACTCACTGTAAACTACAAGGAAGCCCTGCTTTTAAGAGTAACTTTAGGGAGTCCTTCACCTCCACATTACCAGGATGTCTGTTTGATCATTCCTGACAGAAGCATGAAAATGTGAGTATTGCAAATAAGACATGTAAATAGTAGCTAATGCATCGGGGGTTTCATTGCCTCAACAGGTCCATGAAGTTATAATTGCTCTAATCAGCACTCCCACAAGCAGTTAGCACTTCTGCCTGCAACAGAAGAGACCTGAAAGGACAGAAATGTCTTGCCATTCAAAACACTCTGGAAATCAAATACATCACAATCAGCATGGTCTTTAAAACAAAAGCTTGTGTGATTAGGATAAGTGAGGAGCCAACACACATCTGCATGCATGGTGTAGTAGCAGATGGAAAATCAGATTCAGTCCCTGTAGCTGAATAATCATTAAACAGTAAGATCAGTTCATGACCAAATTTCACTATAAGTCATTTGACTGCACTCAGAACTTGATGGCTTCCCTGTAGCTGATAAGAAATGCTATCAGTGATCCTCCGATGCTGCTGTTAAAGGAGTTGTTAGTCATGGGAACCAGTCAGAATCTGTGAATGTTACTCCTTTCCACATGTGGTGTTACTGCAATAAAATTAGAAGGCAGTAACATTTTGCCAGCTCTGTCAAAGCTTTGGGTGCTTTGGGAATGTTCTACAAAATGCGTATATGTATTTTTCAAGAAATGCTTCATTTTCTGAGAAACTTCCTTTAAGTTATTGTGGACTTCACCAGACTCTTCTGCAGGGTTGCATTTGCTATCCAAATACCCTGCTTTGGCCATGAATCCTATTATGTATTTGTGTGAAGCTAACATTCTTGGCAGTCCCCTGCCTGTATCCATCAATTCTCTCTTCTCTTAGGGCTCAGACTTTCTGTGTAAGTTGCCATGGTTTAACCAGTTACTGCTCACTGCCTGAGCCACAGTCACTGTCTGTGTGTACTCTCAGCTGGCAGTGAACACCACGTAATTTGACTTTGTCAATCCCCTCTTGCTGTGGACTAGGCTGAAAAGAATTATCTTCCATTTGTTCCTGGCTAAGGGTGGCTATATGAACAGTTACTACGCTTCAGCTGATGTGGGATACTCACTGTGCAGTAATAACTTGCTTGTGAGCCTGACATGAACATACTTTATATTTTAATACCCTTTTGAGAATTGAATGTCTTTTTAGTCTGTGCTTGCACAGCACCTAGCACAAAGGGAGAAAAGGCACTAAAAAGTCATGCAGATAATTAATATGTCAAAATCATAGTGTATTATTCAGTAGTACGCGCATGCGTGTGTCCATACATAGATTTCCTGGCCCGAAGGACTGTCACCTAAATAGACCTGAAAGGCAAATGCTGAAAAGGAAAATGAAAAGATGAAGTTAGTTAAGCTTCATGCAGCAGGTCAGTTTAGATCTGGGGATAAAATCCAAACCTGATTCCTGCTCCACTCCAGCTCACACCAGTATTTTATCCTCTTATTCACAGTGCCTACCATGTCTGGCTCCTACCGAGGGTTTTCAACCCAGGTATAGCCTTTTCACTTCTCAGATACACACTGCTGAGAATCACAAGTCTCTCCTTCCCCCCAGCTGAATCAAGTCCTCCTTCTCAGGATTACGACTTACTCCAGATCTTTCCTGATAACRCTATTGATGCATATAGCTGTTTCTCTCTTAGGTTAGTTCATCTACATAAGCAATACTAGGTCATTTTGAGTAGTCTTCTGAAAGGTGGTGCTTTTCTTTGCCCTATCTCCTGTACTTTTTGATTCATATCGTCCCAAATATATTCCTTGCATGGTTGCAGTGATCTGAGGGGTTACACCAGGGCTGAATACTGGAACACATGCCTTACAATAAGGTTGTAAATCCATATCATATTTTTCTTAATAAAGCAATTTAAGTTCCTGCCTTTGCCCCAGCTCACCTCTCTCCTCAGTTTTGTCATCACAACCATTTGTGGGGTGTGCTGTAAAGTGGGTCATAGAAATGGACTTGGTTAAAAATGACTGTTGCCAGAGTTAGTTTTCTAACTTAGACCATTTCAGGCATCTTCTGTAGTGGCAAATCTGAGGGACCGGTGAACTACAGCGTCTATGTGTATGTGGAGGAGTGAGGTGATTGGGGAAACTTCTTAAATGACTATGTGATTGGAAAAAACATAGTGTCACACTACATGTTAACAGGTACTTTTCCTTTTCAAGAGAGTTATATAGCAGCAGAATAATGAAAATGATAAAAAGTCTCCAGGACATTTCTGAACAATACTTCTCTAAAACAGCTAGACATATACAGAATTTGCAAAGTGTGCTAGAGTTTTCTATTGGTATTTACTTGAACTAGCCAGCAAATCTGCTCCTGCTTTTCTACTTGCCAAGCAATATTGTCATCCCAAAGAAAAAAAAACACCCTTGACATCCCAGCTTTGTGGGTTCTGTGTATGCCACTCACTTTATGTAAGTCATATAACTTGGTATTACTGATGTTTGGCTGTAGGCAGGGGGCTAGAAAACTTCTTTAAAATATGAATGAAATTTATGTGAGCTATTTTATTATTCCCCACAATATGTCTTTTTTCCCCCTCCCCCCTCTTTCTTCTGTTTGGAATTCCTCTCATCTGCTTCCTCACAAAAGCCTTCCTCAGAAGAGTGGAAATTGCAACTCCTTGTGCCTAGCTTCAAAGCTGCCAGGCAGACTTGTCATGAAAGACTTGAATATGATCCCAGTTCTTGGAATCCTGTTATCAGAAAATATTAATAAATTTCTTGTCCAAAGCTCTGGTGTATGTAAATATCTTGCTCCCCTAAGATTGAGTGGCACTAATCTGAGCTTGCATCTTAAGAAGGCAGTATTATTTTGAATTTAAGTGGATGTCTTCATTTTCAAATAAAGGTCTGATTGCAGCCAAAGGAGCAGGAAAGCCTATGTAGTATTTGTAAATACATATGTTTTTCCTAGGAGGCTGCAGCATTTTGAAAGTTTCCAACTTGCCTGCTTCCATGCTGAAGGCCTGTATCCCCTGGTCCTAAAACTACATGGTTACTTACATGGGTGCCCATTCACCCTTCGTCCCCCAAGCCCTATACCTTTATGGGAACTTGTAGGAACCAGGATCCTAACTCTTGGTAGAATTTCTTACAACTCCCTTCATGCAGAACTACACAGCTACACCTCTGGATGACAGTTGGAGTATGGTCCCTAAGGACCAGGTGGCTTGCCGCAGGTTGCCACAAAGTGCAACAGAAATACTGCAACTGCATAATGCAGCTGGCTACTCAGCCTCGTGTTAATATTATTTTGCTTTTTTTTTTCTTTAATGAAGAGAAACAGGCTTGCCACTGTAAAGGATTTCCAGTCAGAAGGAGAAGCAGCAACCTTTTATTTTGCTTTTAATGAGGATAGCCCCCACTAGAAAAGAGCATATTGTCAGGACCTCTTTTATTTACTTTCTCAATTAGTATCAAACTGTGATAGTAATTCACAAGAGAATTAACACTGTTTTTGCATTTCACTGTCTCCTCTGCCTGTAGCTATTTTAGGAACTGCAACCCTGTGGGATATACCTACTTCCCATTAATAGATACTGTACTGAAAAGCAGAGCGCTAAACATCCTCTGCTTCATCCTGTTTCTAATCTCTTATTCAGTGGGCTTTCTAGCAGGGTGGGGAACATTTTAGCAGGAATCAGAGTGATGGAGTCAGATCTTTGTAAGAAAAGACCATCTTGTATTTGGCTGGGAATAACTAGAGCAACAAAGCACCCGTGACAACACAGAGGAAGATGGTAGCTACTCTTGGATTCATTGCAAGGATGAGGTAGCCATGCTAAGGCACAGTCGGCTCAGCTGACTGAAATGTTGGCTTCTTGACCTCGGTTGTACTCTGCAAGTTAATTAGAAACATGCTGAACTCTGGGTACCTGCGTAGCCTCCCCAGGGCCATTGGAATGACTCTCTTGAGTCTTCATTGAATCAAGACTTGAGATGCTTTGGGGCTTAGCACTGCAGTAAGCCCCCTGCTGACTGCAGAGGGTTAAAAAATCCTGTTTACATGGTCTCCTTGAATTGGGTGAAAAAATATTTCCTGAATCCACAGGCTTTGTTTCATACTTGAAATACTGTGTAGTCCATTTGAATATTTTTGTAGTGCTTAACATTAGCATCTCTCACAGAGTTTACATTACTTTGACTTATAGAGGTCCCACTGTGGAGGATTTGGGGGGAAAAAAAAAGTTCTGTATTGGTAAGCCTGTGACAGGAAAAGAGGCAATTATCTCTTACTTTAAAAGCTCCAAAGTGTAATTCTTGCAATTAATTCCTGCAAAGTTCAGAGAATCTAGGCTGGATTTGGTTTGTGGTAGATATTTACATTCGCCTTGGATCAGCTATATTTATATATAAGAACACAAATTTCAATAACAATCTTCTACTTAAAATTGCAAATCAAATAGACCCTATGGGACATCTGATGTAAATTAGTGAACTATTGTTAGAGGTCCAGCTAAGTATCTGATGCTATGGATAAAAATAGGTTTCTTGGCATGTCTTAGACTCTTAAAAAAAAAGAAGGCTCTTTCTTGCTAGAATTAATCCCCTTTTCTGTTTTCACCCATATGATTAGTTATGTATTAGTTAAACAACACAGTAGGGAAAATACACAACGACTATTCAGAGATACAAATACAGCCTAATATAGCACAAGCCAAATGGGAACTTCACCCATAGAAGCTSTTGGGCTAGGATCTTAGGAAAGAGCCATAATTTATAATTGGCTACTGTTCATGTGACAAAACGAAAGAGCGGTATTGTGAGTTCAAAAGGGACTTCAAAATGTGAACCTGTCAGAGCATCTGCATTGTGTTTGCTTTGGATAGTGCATTAACATCTCTAGCAAAGCTTATGTTATTTTGAATGATGGAGGTCCTGCTGTGTAGGGCTGGGGAAAAAAAATAAAGTTCTGTATTAGTAAGCATGTGACTGAAAAAAAAGGCAATTATCTCTTTCCTTAAAAGCTACAAAGTGCAGTGGTGGTAGCTTCTGACAAGAGTAAACTAGATGTGCACAGCTTAAAGGCAAACTGAGGACATGCAGATGAAAAGTTCAGCCCTCTCTTCCTTCCCCCCTCCTACCCTTACCCACCCTTATGATCTCTTTGCTAGAGTTTGAGAGAAAATCTGGGGCACTTGTTTCTTTTATTTCTTCCAGACTGTTATTTTATCTTCATTTTTGGTAGAGCAGTAATGATATCCAGTGGCTGCTTAGAYGAATCACCGATAGATATTCCTTAGGGATATTCCAGAAAAATGCATCCCAGCCAGGACTTATTTCCTAAGTCACAGCATGAATTTGAAACCTATACAGGCTGCCAACAGTAATCAGCTCCTGTCACTGGTCAGGTTTCTATTATTTTTTCCCTGGCACTCTTCTTCAACCCTTCTATTTTCTCCACCCCCACCAGCAATTAAAGGCTGCAATGAATCTCTTATGTGCCTTAGAAGGAGAGAGCACACAGAGGATCCTTTTCTTACCTTTGCATTTTATTTCCAGAATGTTACAGCTCTTTTTCTCTCTTTGCACTCACTAGCTTATGCTGGCTTGATTTGGGATTTATAAGATTCTTCCATTTCTTTTTGCGGGTACTCCGCAAGAGGAGAAGTGGCTATGCATTTCCCCTCTTTGAAATCTGCAAGGAGCAGAGGCATAATCAGTAGAAAAAGAGAGAATCAGGAAGATTATAGCGAAAAGACAGGTGAGCCCTATTCAGGGATCTGAAATCTTGAAATGAAAAATGTTATGTACAAAGGCTCCACATCAATTAAGGAGGTGAATACTGCTGCTGCATTCAGTAGTTGCTTCTAAAAGTGCAAAGTAATCTCTCCAAAGTGCAGGCTGTGCCATGAAATGACTTAAGAGCTATAGAGGGGATTGTTTGTTCTGGTACTTCGGAGCCAGTCATTTGAATTTGGACCATGCTGGTAAAGACCAGAACTGGTTTATAACTGGGAACTGATTGTAGCAGGTGCTACTCCAGGCACGTTACAAAATCTCCCAGCTGCAGCATTACCTTTTTTGGGAAAGTTACTCTCCCAGGACAGCCTAAAGAGGAGCAGAGCAAATCAGCGCTCCCTCTTACAGAAGGCCTTTCCAGTTGGCCTTTACTGGGTGCATCAGCTGCCTGTAAGAAAGCAGTCAGTTACTGCTTTCAGTCCACTACTCTGCGGGCAAGTTTCTAAAGAGAAACACCCTTAGAGCTGGCCCAAAAGCATTTGCCAAGCTTGCATGACAATTTATCTATTACAGGAGCAGTACCATTTTTCCAAGAACTGCTGCAGACGAGCTTACGTGACATGGGATGAGTGCTGCTGGCTTACTTGTTCTCGCTGTACTGCTTGCGCTGGGCTCGGGCATGCCAAGTGCAAGACACGGGAAGGGAGCAAGGCTGCATTTACAGTAGCATTTCTCAGCCTGTAGTTCTGCATTCCCGAGTAGCAGATCTGTGCAGCTGGTTCACTGCACAGTAAGCATCTGACCTGGATCAAGAATAGGCTCGCAGTTGCATTTTTTTGTTAAATTAGAGCACGCGATTTATAGTTATTGATGATTGTTGGTATATTGGCTGCATATTGGCTGTGGGACAACAGACGATAGCTGATAAAGCCAACTGGTAAACATCCACCTGCCAAAACTGGCAAAGTGAGTTAATACCTGATTGCATCTCTAGAGCCAAGAGCTGTGATGAGCTCTGAAGCCAAATGTGCTATGTCAAACCACAGCCTTAAATTTGTGGGAGTCTCGGTAAAAGGCATACAGCTTCTCGGGCTGCAGAGGCTGAGGGTGTAGTTACACGTTAGGTTTTCTCTGGGGATGATGCTGCCTTGGGAAGTGCTCAAGACTGCATTGCAGCTCACCATCCCGACTTCTCTAGTTGTGCTGACGCAGCTCTTTGGGAGGCTGAACCAGTGAGCTAGGTCACTGAAGCTATTTTGCTGCTACTGTTCAGGGTTACTTTTAACCCAAACATTTGAGTGATCTGGTTTGCAGGGCAATCTGATAACCAGTTGCCTCAGCACACCATGGAAGATAGCACTGCAGTGAGAGGCGAGAGGCAGAGCGGGTGACTGTTTTCACCCAGCATCTGTGTTTTGAGCTCTCTGGCAATCCCTCCATGTCAGAGTTGAAGAATACTGGTGTATATTTTGCAGCATTGCTCCCAGAGGTATAAATATATTAGGAACAGTGTTCTGTTAAACTGGCACGTCTCACCCATACAGTCTTCGTTTTAAAATAGAACAGATGAAGAGATGTTTGTTTACAGTAAAACAAAAGCTCTAGATGGAGCAAATTAGTCTTGTGGTATTTAATTTGTGATTCAGGCTCTTATATGACTCTTCTTCTTTCTGTGTAATTAAAGGAGCATGTAATAGYAAGTAAACATTTAGCCTAGTCAGATTTGGGTGCCAAATTTTTCTTCCTTTTCAGTATCTTTTAGGTGATAAACTGTTCTTTCTTCCTTAAAAGCCACCAAATGATTCAAGGGCTTTGTTTACTTGTTTGTTTGGGGTTGTTTTGGGAATGCACAGGTTTTATATTACAGGGCTCGAGGAGATGTTGTACTCTTCTCCCACTAGTATTGCAGTAACAACTCAGTGTAATATTGGCAGTTCCATAGCAAGAATGCCAGGCGCATAAGCATAAGATTTTTAGCAGATTCTAGCTAACTTGCAGGGTGCCACGTCCTGATCCAAAACTTGTGTTACCATCTCTACAGGAACGCACCACTGAGGTCACATTACATTACCCCCTGCTGGGGACTTCTCTCATGTCGCCTGCTTGGGACTAGAAAGATTGTAAGCTGGGTGTTCAGTGTCCCAAAGAACTAGCTGAAACATCAGGCTAAAAAGCAGCAATTTCTGCTTATTTTTATTGACTTTGTACCAGTTTGGTTCATCCTCCTCTCATCAAAAGAATTTATCCCATTTTTCTTATTAGATCTCAAATTAGTATCTTCCAGGAGAGGCACAGAAACTAATTGGAATAATAAATGTATTCATATTTGCTGATATATTTTAGCATACTACAATTCAAATACAACCCATATGAATAGTATTTAATAAACATTTGCCTAATGGTACATGTATTAATATGATACTTTTTTTTCCTTTGCATCTGACTATAGTGATGTGATTTCTCATGTTATATTTTCCTCTGTCTTTCTAGAGCTTTATACTGCTGATGAGTAGAAAACAAAGGATGTAAGATCACTCTTCTTTTCCTGTATCACCGTCATCATCATCAGCTGATGTAGTTACAACAAAAATAATACTATTCTTATCTGTTATC
Organism: Apteryx rowi; assembly: GCF_003343035.1. Classification (NCBI taxonomy): domain Eukaryota; kingdom Metazoa; phylum Chordata; class Aves; order Apterygiformes; family Apterygidae; genus Apteryx; species Apteryx rowi. Next base: position 323,807 of record NW_020450842.1, on the reverse strand, counting down.
TCCTCTGAGACCGTGGAGAAATTTCTGAATGTTAACAAAAGGCTCAAAGTGTCTGTCTGATATGTACAGAAAGGCCCCGGTCATCCTCTTCCCTCCCCCATAATACTGAAAGTAGCTGCTGGAATCAGCAGCCCAGCATGGTGGCAGTCATCCTGCACAGTGACTCCATCTATTTATTTATTTATTTAATTTGTCTATTTATTTATTTAGCATGGAGCTTTGAAGTCAGATCCCCATTGTCTTTTAACCAGGATAAACTCATTGACTTTCTAGACTTTGCCTTTGCCTTCAAACACTGAATTAGCCAAGACGTGAGATCAAAGACATGGCATGGAGCAGGCAAAAGCTGAAAACTAAAAATATGACATTTCCTAATGGGATGTTTGGATGACTAGAAAGTTGAGAAACAGACAAACACCCTTTTTCTTTTCTCCTGAGTGCTTTGTCCCCTGCTACTGTGCAGGTGGTAAGTACACCACTAATCATCCATCCCCTTAATATATCCTTGCACTCAACTAGAAGGTGTTCTTGGGCTGCAAAGCACAATTGCGTTGTTGGTTTTCTAATCACAGAAAACAGAATTGTCCCAGCTACTCTGTAGTGGAGAGAAACTTTCTTTCTTTCTATGCTTCCATATTACTTTATGACCTGTTTTCAGAAGTCTGCACTTTCGCTGAAACAGGCTCACTGATAAGGAGCAAATCCATCTCACTGCTTTGCATAGATAGTTCCTACTTACATTGTATAGATGCCTCAAACCTGAAAAAAACCCAAGCCTAGGCCCCCTTTGAAAGTATGGTTACCACCCTTCTGCCTTTATTTACAGTGTTTGTTAGAGTTTGAAAGATTATAACTTGCCTCAGTTATCACAAATCCCATTTTCTCAGAAGATCAGGGCTCTCTGCCTGTGTATTGTTTTGCTTTGCATTTTTTCACTTCCGCCTATGAATCTAAACAAAATTCTACTATATCAATGTATTTTCCTAATATTGGTATTTATGAGTGGAACTAGTTATTCTCTCAGAAGGCCTATGTATCTACTATTTACTGAGCCATTAATAATATGCAATGCTCTTTCCTCCTCATGCAAATTAATGTCTTCCAAAATGTTGAGTCAGAAAGAACTTCACCTAAGGAACACTTCTGCCTTCTTCCATGGCAACTCTTTGTCTTCACTTCTGCCCCACCACTGCATGCATAAGGCAACTCAAGGGCATCTCAGTTCTGTGAAAAATGTTATTAAACACTGAGACTTTTCCAGCTTTGGATGCTTAGACTGAGTGGGGTAGGGACCAGTTTCAGACTATTCATCCCAGTAGCAGAGTGTATGAACAGAAGGTGAAGTTGCACATCCCCTGCATATTAAAGCAGCAGACCTTGTGGAGGAGATGCAATTCCACAAAGCCCTGCTGCCCTGTGGGGCAGGGGAGCAGAAGCCAGGTTGTCCCAGTCCATTCTCTACTCACAGTGCTTCAGGGATGGCTGTGCCACCATGGAGGCAGGAAACAGCAGTGCCTCTTTGCTGCTCCGTGGCAGGATTAGCAATCGTTCAAAGAGCGCAACACAATATGTTCCAGGAGTTGCCATTCTTTTTCTGCTGTAGTGTATYCGTGTTTAAAGGAGATGTGCTCCCCCTGTTCCTCTGCCCCAGGGACTCTGTGGAATCAAGCTGTAGGCTGCCACTTGGATTATATTGTAGAGTGAGCTGAACAATACCATTTTTTATAAAGCTCTGTCATTTCCAACCATAAATTTAAGTGGCGAGGTTAAGGATAGGGGTCTGCTAAAATTGAGTTGGTTTGAAAGTTATCAACTGAAATAAAAAGAGGAGTGAGCTAAGCAGGGATCTCAATTCTGAAAAAGAAAATTAATCTATCTGTTGAATTATTTGCATGGGTAATATCACCATAATATCTGAGCACTTTACAGGTATTATGGATTTTCTCAGATCACAGTAGTTTCATCAGAAAAGGTTCATGTTCTGTTCTGAAGTGGAAGCAATATCAAGCTCACTAAAGGTCTGCAATAGTTCTGCCAGTGAAGTGTGTATGAATTTTGCCATCTATGGGACTTGGCTGCTGCCCCCAGTATTATGAAAGTATTAGCTGACAGCCATATATGAGTAGGGAATGGTGGAATGAATAGAGCATGAAAATAATCCACCAGCATTGATGACATTTGTCATTCTCCTTCTCAACAGTCACTGAAACTGTGCCTTTGAGCCTTCCTGCCCCGTTGGATGAACAGGATCAGCACTTAGATTACAAACACTGCAATGTGCAGTATTTGCTTTACGTTATGTCATGGTCCTTTATGAAAAGACTTACTGGGTCAGAGGAAACCCTTTGAGGAGGGAGAAGGAGATTTCTTCTTTCCTGAGAGCAACTGAGGCTTTCCAGGGAGAGGAGACTGTGGAAGATGAGACAGGGAGGGAGGGAGACAAGGGACTGGGAGATCCTTGAAGAGGAGCAGGGGGCAAGCATGGAGCCAGGCCTCAGAGGTAGTTGGAAGAAAAAGACTTTTCCTGGGCATGGTATAATGTGTTCTGCATCTCTGAATTGCTAAGCAAACCTGGAGAGAAGGACCTTCCCTTTAGGGATGCAGCAAGTGGGATGGAGACTGGTTTATAGCCCCCCTTTTATTTCTCTTCTGCCTTACCAATCCTTTTAGTAACAGTACTTGACAAGTGTAAATTTATACCAACTCCTCTGTATTTTAGAAGGTTGCTTGGCCTAGTTTATACTCTGATCAAAATTAATCTTAAGCTTAAAGGGCATTTTGATTTTTGGGGGGGGTTCATCTTAAGTTAAAGGTGTAGGTGGAGCTTCCTCAAAGCTCTTGCTGATTTAGGACGCCTCCTCTTTTTTTCACTCTGTAGATGTTTAAAATGAACTTTTCCCTAAACTACAGGAGTATGGATAAAAATAACAGAAGAGAGAATATTTTGAGGAAATTGCATAGATGTTATATAAACTTGTGAACACTATGACACAAAGAGAATTTCTGCTTCCAGATAAATGGTGCTGTGCAAACTGTGGTAGTTTTGTACAAGTCTGTCAGTCTGTAGTGATTCACAGACTGCTGGACTTTCAGCCAGAAAGCAGTCTGTTTTCTGTTTGTTTGCTTTTTTAATACATTTTTTGTTCAAGTACTTTCAACCAAGCAAATTCTAGGTGTCAAAATATTATGCATCAGAAATGAGAAAAGGTGAAAAATGTTTACACAATCCTTGGATTCTCACTGCTCCCAGTGGTTTCAAATGAAGAAACAGAAAGTGGGTGAAGGAGAGAGGGAAAAAGAAATGGTGGTGGAGGTGGGAAGATACAGTGGGTGGATTTCAGTGTCACTGGAGATGAGAAGACACCTCAGGTGGTTCAGCAATGCTGCTGCGGGTACGCAGCTTTTGAGCATACGCAGGTATGTTTAATATAGATTCATTGCCACCTGAGCTGAGCTGAGTATCCAGAGGCCAGAGTAGGTGGTACTGGCTGTGCTGAAGCATATCCTGTTTTGTTTTCCCAGCTCTTCATATCCAGGCTGACTCATGTGTGGGTACATGTGCTGCAGTAACACTTCTCAGTACTGGTACAGACACAGACTCTGCAAGGAGTGGGACTGGGGAGGATGGGTGAGAGACAGGATGAAAGTACATGGGTTTATCTTCTGATTTTATTCAGGACTTTTAGAAGTCAACTAGTACTGTTGAGTTGACTCCACCTGATACATTATCACAAAAGAACCAGTTTGAGACGGAGTCATTTCAGCATGAATGAATAACCTACACTGACCTCCATGTTATTTTGTCAAGTTTATTACTTCTGGTATTTTACTAGTTGGATTAAGCTAGATGAAGTATCTCTGCACTATGCTGAAGCCATGTCTGGAGCTTTGGTGTTAGCCTACCACTAACGTGAGGGACTTCAGAGGACTGAGTGCCTGGAGCACACCAAGTAGCGTATGGGCCCAATGTTAGCCATAGTGTTTGGTATCTACAAAATCCAAAAGGTTCATATAACCTTTCTAGGAACTTTGAAGTAGTTTAGAAAACTACATTACCTAAGTAGTTTACAGAGGAATCAGAGTGGTACCCCAGATCTGCCAGTTCAGCTGTTTCTCAGTTGGTAGTTATAGTCTCTCTAAAAAGACACATGGGCATTCCCCCGTTCTGGAAAGAAGTTGGTCCATGAGCATTGGAAATAAGCCTTCTTGCCTAGGCGTTGGTGATTTGAGGTTGGAGGATTGTAGCTCATACTTAGGCCACAGCCTTTCAGTGAGACCACTAGTAGGATCTCTCTCCTTACTCTGTCATCTGTTTTCACCAAGCTCAAAGGAATTTAGGACTTTTTYAGCCTCTGTTCTTTTGTTAAGTTTGTCTGAATTTTGCGAGTGAGTTCAAAGGTTATGACGAGGACAAGGTCTTAGACAGAGAAATGAATATCTGTACAAACTGCACAATCACTTTGGAAAACAGATTAAAAAAAATCAATACAATAGAAAAGGCTGCCTTGGTTTGTGGAGCATAGTAGTGGACTTGCCCGAGCATGTGATCAGTCTAAGCAACAGCTTCACTTTCATAGGATTTTATGAAGTTTTATGGAGATAGAGCTCATTTAGGTGTGATTGGTCTGATAACTGAGGCATTTGCTTTAGATTTCTAGAAACTGCAATTTCCTAGGCATACAAATTTGACTGGCAGTCTGCATGCCCTTTGGAAATCCCACCAAATAAGTAAATCTTTAGGCTTGTTCTTTTTAATCCAATATCCAGGCAAGAACCCAAACTGTTCAACAATTTGGACACTGAGCTTATGAATTGAAGAAATGATTCTATGCTGGGTCCAAATGAACAGTCTGTTGCTGCTCTCATTTTATATGGTCAGCTTTAACTCTGCATTGCACTGTTCAAGCCCCACAGCTGCTCATTTCAGTGTTACCAGTGCTGATTCAGCAGCAGTAGGGATGGGGCAGTCCTGCCTTGCACTTCATAACAAGGCTAGTAACCACCCAGGTGGAAGGACTGGGTATAAAGCATCTTAATCCACTATTATCGATAGTGGCCACCAAACTGTGCTCTATTAAGAAACACAATGAGAACATCCCAGCCAAATCTATGGAAAGTGCCTCTAGGATCTAGCAATAAGGTTCCCAAAGGTTCTTGTGAGTGCTGTGATATTATACTTGCATCAGTGAATTGCCTGGGGTAATCTGACCAAAGCTGACATGACATGTAATGAATCTGACCTGATTTATGTGAATAATTTGAGTAATAACTTCTTCCAACTGACAAGTAAGGCTCTGGCAAGAATGATCACGTCATAATTTTTCAATGAAATGGGCTTCCAACATGCAGAGTCAGCAGGATCTTTTTCTTAGCCTGGGTAACACATATTGTTACCTCATGCTTGGTCAGAGGTGAGATACTGCTCTTTTGGCTTCATTAAGCTTAGCAGAGTGCCTGTGGGCTATTTAGTTAGATTTTAAATAAAACTCAACTGGAAATCCATTGCTGCTTTGGGATTTACCATTTTTCTCACAGTTAGATCTATTTGTATGAATTGAAGTCAGGTTCCCAGATGCTCTTTCCATGCTTTTTTATATGAAAACCTTTAAGGAATTAACAAAAGCTGACCATGGGTTTTTGTTTCAGTCCATGTGCTAGGAGTTTACCTATCTGCTCCTCTTTGCTCTCTATAATTTTTAGTTAAGGCAAAATATAACATAGTCTATTAATTTTGTACCATGTTTTTTAAACTCATTTATCTCAGGATTTTTAGTTTGCAGTGTTTTGGCATAATTTTGGTATAAATTTAAACATTTCAAGTACAGTTGCCAATTTTTCATTAGTCTTTATGAGGATTTTTTTTCTGTTGTTGGAGAATATGCTATAATTCTGTCATATTTGCCATATCTTAGAATATTGCTGTTGTCAGTTGTCACACAAAACTATTTAGCTCAGTAAAGACTCCTGTTCATCAATGCTGAAAGTCACAAAGGCTATGTCCATAAGAAGGTGCTTAGCTTCCCTGTTTGCCTGGGAAATTCCCCTTCCAAATAAGAGATCTTCAGATTGCTGTTCTTGCAGTCTGATCTTGAAATTATCAATCTTCATTGTTGCATAATTTGCAATTTCAGCTAACTGGTAGTATATTAGAAGGTAAATTGTTCTCAAATACTTAAAGAAGTCCCAAAAGGAGAAAGGTTGATTTCAGACTGTAGAATTTGTAAGACACCTTGTCTCTACTTGGTTGCTTGCCAGGAGTGACTACGGCTTTATTTGGCTCATTTGATCCAATGTACGTCCGAGCTGTTCAGTTCTCCCTGATCAACCAACCGTTTGTGCCCATAACTCTTGTGATCCCAAAGACAGCTTTTGGTACTGCAGTTCCAGTGACACAGTCTGATTTGGAATGTTTATTTTTACTTAAATCCAGCAAAAAAGCTAAAATGAGAGTAATGTGTAGTTATGAGTACTTTTCTACGCAAGGTTTCTGTATGCTGGTGGGAAGGAGTGGTCTCCTTCATAGTTCTTATAGCACTGATAATTAGGAGATGGTGGAATTGTGTCAATAAGCACCATATAAAGCTTAACCACTGGCAGTCTATAGGGAGATGCTCAATGGATGGATGAAAGAAAAACAAACCCAATATTGTAGCTGGCATTCACCTATACATTGTGCAGTGTTTCAGGAAGAATTTCTTTCTTGCGTTCAGGGTGCAAATTGTACAGCCACAGGATACTTTTGTGAGCCATTTCTTCTGACCTCATTAAGCACACAAGCTATAGGACTTTCCTAATTGACTTAATTCTCACCTGAGCTTGCCAACCCCCCCCCCACCCCCCCACAAAAATCTTAAAATATCCCATCCTTACTGAAACACCTCCAGTGATGGAGATTTTGCTCCGTAGCACTTCTGATGCTCCAGTGGTTAATTATCCTCACTGTTAAAAATGTCTGCCTTACGGGTGGCTTGAATTTTGTCTAGTTCTGACTTTCAGACTTCGTCTTTTCTTATGCTTTTGTTTGCTAAGTTGAGATAATGAAGAGTCATTTATAAAAAGTCCTCAGGTAGTGCTGCTCTGCCTTTAATCAAATCACACCTCAATCTCCTTGTCATTAAGCTAAGAAATGTCCCCACAGGGCATGTGTTTCAATGCATTTAATCATCTGAGCAGCTCTTATAACCTTTGTCAATTTATCAGCCTCCCTCTTGTAGTGTAGCCATCAGAACAGGACAGTATTCGGGCTGTGGGCTCGCACCATGCAAAGAACCGCTATCCTGTATGACAGTTGCAGTTGAGATTCTTCTGTTCATTCACCCAAAGGTTGGATGATGAAGTGAATTTAGATAATGGAAGTTGTCTTTCTTTTGTCAAAAGTGGATCCTGGAAATTGTTATGATGTCCATCATGCAGCTTGCTAGACATTTCATGAGGCATTTCAGGGTTTGTTTTTGTGCCCTGCATAGTATGTTTTTGCCTTTCAGCACTCTTGGAACAATGCTGTGTAGGCAGATATATTGCTTTTCTAGCTTGCCACATGTTCCAACTTTCCTGAGCAATTCCTGTGCACTTAAATACTTTATCAATAGATATCACTTTGCAGAGGCTCACAGGTGTTCTCACTACTTCTCCCTCAGTGCCATTAATATCAGGGTCTGCTTCAAGAGCTTTAAGCTCTTGAGACATCTTAAGATGTCTTCTTTTTTCCACCCTTCAGGAATACCTACAATCCTAACATTATTTTTTCCTTATTTGTTTTATAACTTTTGTCCTACAAGGTCTTCATTTCTTTGGATTTTTTTCCTACTTTGCCTTGGTTTTATCAGCTTTAACCCAAAAGTGAGATATTAATTCCTCTGACTCCATAATTTACTTTTTAAGTCCAGGTTTGTGTGTTTTGGAATACGGGATACAGCTGTAGCAGGACAGCTTTGTTATGTTTAAGCTTTGTCTTATCACCASCCAGTCATCTCAGCCACTCTCCAAAGCAGTTGAGCTCCAAGGCCAGGTAGTACTTCATTTAAACCAGCAGGATATTCTAGGGGTGAAAACTACTCTACCCAGGTGTGTTCGAACCCCTTTTCTTTGAGAGAAGGAAGACAAGGGAAGTCCTTTCTTTGCCTGCAGTAGACCCAAGAGCTACATGGCATAAGAACTTGGGTATTTCTGCATTTATAGGGCTCTGCAGTGTCATCTGGGTAGTTAATACCTTGATGAATAAGAAAGATAACATACATAGGCTGAAGGAAATTAGACAAGACAATTTCAATGCACCAGTAATTTGCCTTTTTTCCTCTCCTTCCCATTACAAGTTTCTCAAAATTTCTTTGAACTATCATGGTGCCCTTGGGGAGTATAAAATTGGTCTGGATATGTCTATGCCTTTTTTTTTTTTTTGGAAGAGATTTCTAGTATTTTCTCTTCCAGCTGAGCATAACAGCAGCTTTTGTCTTCGTATTTTGGCATCTTCACTTCTAGTCCCAGCTGGAAGTGGGAAATGCACTAGCAAATGAAATTGAACAATAACAAGGACAAAAAGGGGAAAAAATAATAAAATAAAAGAGTCACAGAGGGTTCATATGTTGCGCTGTGTGTCTTCCTCCTGAGGTGGGTCTTGATCCTGCCAACTGTTCCCCCTGTAAGAAAGTTTATGCCTGTGGGTACTCCTGCTGAGTTCAAAGTTACTCACATGAATAATTGATTGCAGGGTCTGGGACATAGTTTGCAATTCCTTTTTCAAGATAAGTTCATTATCATCAGATCTCATTTTGCTCTGAACGTTGCTGGGTTAGGGACAAGTAGGTCAAATGGATACCTGACTTTTGGCTTCAAGAAGAGCAAGCAACTCGCAACCTGAAATGGTGATTTAATAATAATAATAATGGAAAAAAAAGTCACTGTCACTCTTTTGTTGGGGTAGGTTTTTATCAGAGTGGTGAGCCTTGAACAGCTTGTTCAACAAGAGTTCGAGTCACAGGGGGAGGAGAAGAGCTCAGAAATGCTTTACGTTTTACAAATGTTTAAGTGGTATTATTCATGGCATAATACACTACCCTGGTGTGTGCCTCAGAGCTCTGTCACTGTATCTTCTGTCATATAATATTCCAGAAGTCATACATCTCCAAATTTATATTCAAGGAAACCAGTGTAACATAGAGAAATTAAATAATAATTGAAAAGGATACTAGCTGCTTCAGCACAAAAGGTCTTATTTGGGTATATTTTTAGCAGTTGGTGTATCACATTGATACAATAATACTGACTCACTGAAGGGAGAGAGAGAGAGAGAGAAAAAAAAAAGCAGAGTTGTAGAAGATGTGAGAAGGAAGAAGAGAACAAAGAGGACTTTTGTCCAGTCAAATGCAAATGGAAATGACCCTAAAGATTCTGGGAACAGAGACTTTCTCCTGACAATGAACATTTTCATGCAGCAAAATCCATTTTTGAGACTCGTTAGCAAATGCTGTGATCTTGCTTATTTTCTATAGCAGTGTCTAGTTATTTCAAATTGATTAGGAAACTCTGGTGTGAGAGAGTGAATCACGAGCCATTCCAGGTATTTCTGTAATTGGTTATCATGCTTAATTACAAATGTTTGAGTACAACTAGTTTGTTCTGAACTTGATTTCTCTGCCTTTCAATAGTTGTTCAGTGAGTGTGTTAGCTTAAAAAAAAAACAGTAAAGATAAATTAAACTTCCAGAATGCTTTTGTTCTAAAAGAGCTGAAGATTTCCAGATTGATGGATTAATTTAAGATGTGCTATCAATAATGATTTAAAAACAAAAGAACTAGAGTATCTATCTATTGATCAGCTATCCATCTCAAGGGCATCTATCACTGTCGGTGTTACCAGTGTGTTTTGGGTCTAATTAAAGTCCCTTCAGCATGGCAACTTCTATTTGCCACTTCCAGGTTAAGGTCTTGGTTGCTAAAAACAAAAATCCCGACTCTCTTCTTGGTTACTCTGACATGCCATTTTTGCCCTGCTCTGCCTGCTAAGCTGCGTAATCCAGAAACTGAAAGATGCAGCAATCTGCAGCACTAATGGGAACTTCATAAAGAAAAATTGCTACTGTGATTATGGTATTTCAGAAAAAAAACAAAACAAAAATGTGCCTTGAAGTGGAACAGGAGGCACTTTGAAGAGCAGTGTTGTCCCTTGGTGTGGGCATCTGTTTGTTTTCTGAAACTACAGCTAGGATAGACAACACTCATAAAAACAGAAACAAGCAAAGCACTAGGACCCCAGAGAATACTTGTGATGGCACAAAATCATTGTGTATCACAGACTCTAGAAAGTTGCTTGATTAAGATGCGTATATCCTTAACTTGTTGCAGTATCCCAATTAGCAGGACACAGAGCCCCTTTTCCTCCTCTAGAGGGGACATGAAATCAAGGAACTAGCAGTTATGGGTTTTCACCGATATCACTGAGTTCTGTGGTTTGCGATGAACTTACTATTCCAAAAAAAAGAAAAAAATATTTATCACCCAGCTCTGTCAAGAGACTAAATATTGCTAATGAGGAGACTATGTACCAAATGTTGCTTCCAAGACTTACTCATTTCTGTTCTGCTCAGTCATAGCTTTAGGCATCATCACCTGTTCTACTGAGTGGGGTAGTGCTGTGCCATGAGAGCTTTTTGTTTTCATTTCCATAGCAGTGACTGGTAGGCAGAAAGGATCTCTGAAGACTGCATAGATTTAATGACCCAATAGCAAAAGCTCAGTTAACTTCATCCAAAATACCTTGTAACACCTGCATCTACACAAACACTTCTGTGCGTTTGGATGTCCTCTCTTTAAATAAACCACCTAGCTGAACTGCATGCATTTGGGCTGTAATTTGTTTCTCAGAGAGACCCCTATGGTGCTGTGCTTTGGGAAGGAATTCTCTCTGGCATCTCCTCCTGAAGGCTCACTCTAAGGGGCCAAATGAGAAGCTGAGTTTGTCCCGCCAAGTCTCATCTCTCTTGCTTCCAGCAAGCTCCAGGACCTTATTTTAGGTCTCTTATTTTGGGAGAAGGATAAACAAGAATAGTGTCCCAAGCCAAAGCTTGTCCTTTGCCCTCCAGCAACAACTTCTTACTCTGTGGTGTAAGACCCTTTGGTGTAACCTCATGGGAAGCTGGCTAATTTCTTGCAAAGAGTGATCTTCCCCTATTTATGCATTTCCCAAGTTTGTGAGAATTTAAATGTCAGCTAAATCTGAGGAGACCCTAAATGTTTCTCCATTTGATAGACGGTATTATATGAAAGGAATGTTGGACTTCTGAGTTAAAGGGAAGGAAAAATCCATTCTAGTCCATGCAGGCTTTTTTTCATTGCTGTGAGTGTGAAGGAGAGAGAAGAAACTGTTAGCTGTTATATTTGATATTGATGTAGACGCACCAGCGTTACTTGCTTGCAGACTAGAGAGAACCATAAACCTTTTAAAAATCAAAACTTTAATTTAAGTCTTAGCTAAATAAAATTTTTCATGCATGCTTTTGAAGAATAAAAGGCAGGCTCTGAAGGCTTTTTCTCACTGTACCACAACTATCAGCTCTTGCTGTCTAAAGTATTCTCTGTCAGCACTTCAGTTAAGCCTCTGTGCTTCTGCTGGCACTAACATTTTTCTTTAGATTTCCTAGCATTTGCACAGCACTGATTCACCTCTCTTGGTGATAACAACAGTCAGAGGGGCTAACGGGGACTAGCTGCTGGCATTTTAATCTTGCTTAGAGCAAGCAAAAGTGAAAATCCTGTCATTGCCTCGTCTGTGCTTATTTTCCCTGTGGTGAAGCTGTGCTGTTGGTAGCCCTGCAGAAGTTTTGGGAAACTGTTCATGTTGTGAAAGCCTGTTGGCCCTATGACAAAGGGAGAGTCCTTCATTTGACAAGTAAAAATGCTTACAAGACAACGCAGGTATTTATGAGGGAATAAGAAGACCCTGAAGTAGCCAGAGTGGGACAAAGGAGAGTTACCTATTTATTCCAGCAAAGAATGTGTCTGCAAATTCTCAACTTGGATATTTGTTTTGGGAGCTGAGTAGGTATTTAAATGAGATAATTTGGCCCTGTAGATTTACTGGAGTGTAAGCTATTTGTCACCCTTCTTATTCAAAAAATAAAATTTCCATGGAGATAAAAAGAAAAAACCCACTTCAGAACTCTTACATGAGGATACTTTGCCGAGATTACTGAAGAGTAAAGCACACAATGCAATAAGAATAAATTTGCTGGAGTCTGTTCTCTTCTCAGTGGGGGCCTATTCTCTCCTTTCCCTAAATAGGCATACCCCCCGTAAATGTTAATGGGAGCTATTCACATACAAGAAGAGGCTCGGAGACTGCAACATATGCAACTCCCATTCATGATAATAAGCAGGGAGGTTTGATTCTCTCTGTGCCAGCCTTAGGTCTCTCACGGAACTCATGCACATAAGCTGGGGGTACAGGCACCCAGATACATTTCTACAGAGGAAGCTGAGCTGTGAATTTGCTGTGTTTCTGTAGCTCCATGGTAACATTTTTGCATGCCTATTCTTACCCCATGGTAATTGGAAAGCAATCTGAGGTATTTCATCCTTCTGTGAAAGAAGGGAAAGTATAAGACACAATGCATTAATCCTAGGTTTAAAAATATGGACAAGAGAGAGTGATGTACTGCCAATTTATAATTTAGCTTATCCTGCAATCCCCCTCCTTTGGGTGGCCATGAACTGAGGAGAGGCTTGGGCAGACTTTGGTAAGCAATTGGGGTGGAAGGAGGGTCTTGGGGTAGATGATTAGGTGATGGGGAGGTCCAGTTTTGGAGAGGGGGTGTGAGGTTTCAGCAGCTCACAGATGATATTAAAATTTTGTCGTAGACTGACCAGTGGCTGCAAAATAAGCGTTCCAGCAGCATGAAGTGTGAAGGTATCTGATGTGGGTGCGGTGATCCTAAGGTCCTCAGGAGAATTGAGCTTCTCAATTAATCTTTCCATTAGAGGGGAGTCACAGGGTCACAGACGCCATCTGCAAGGGGTGCTGACCAAGAGAAACCAGAGTGAGCATGGGACCTTGGGCAGCCACGCACGTAGCATGTGCCTCTGGCTGGCCCTGGATACCCCCACACTTAGCTGTTGTTGGAAATTAATTGGAGTCAAGTGCAGGGCCCCAGGGAGGTGAGGTGCCTCTGCCTGTGTGTGCAGAGCACTGACACTGCATTTGTGGGACATGCACAGCTGCTAATCATGGCTCTCACTAGGAGAGAGGATGTCACAGTAGCTACAGCAACAATTTGAGCAGCAGCAGACCTGGAATATACTCCTAGCTCTTCCAGGGTTTTGCTCCGTTACTGCAGGCAGGTTGCTGAAAACTGTCATTGATTTTGGGTCCCTGGGTTTTCAGATGCCTACCTCAAATAATCTGGGCTCTGACTTTCGGAAGTGCTTAGCTCTGACAGTTCTTCTTGATTCTGACTGAGTTTGGCACATCTGACATGTAAGCCTTAGCTGGCTCACCTGAGGTATTTGGAGTCCTCTCGAAAAATTTTGTCATGATACTACAGCGTCTTAGCTCCAAACACAAAATCAGATGTGCTGGTGGTATCAGCCAAACACAGGTGTCCTGATATGAAACTTAAATAACATGAAACCTTTGCAGGAGAGATGCTAAGTGCAAAATATTAATTTCTTGTTTACAGTGTTTAGATATCTTTTTCCACAAGACAGTCTATTTAAAAATAGAATTTCATTTGGTGAAGTGTCTTGACGATGTCCTGTTACTGTTATTAATAACATTGCAAATGGCACTGGGGAAGAAAAAGATGGGAAGCCAAATGTCATTAATAATAGCTGCAATATTCTTAGTGTTAACAAATATCAGCTGTGTAAATTTTTAATTAATAGGAGTATGAACAGCAATTTGACTGTCAACAGGCATCAGTATTGATGTGTGAAAGTGAAGCATGACAAGGCAAAGATCAAAGGAGGAGGAGAACTGAAACCATGCAGCTGTGAATGACAAGTCAGCATTTTCTGAACAAACTTCTGAGAGCATCACAACTTCAAGAGTAGTCCTCTATAATGAGAAGAAAAATGAATCTAGGTGAGCATAAGAGAACCCTTTCATAAAGATGAATTCATTTTGTTTGGGGTGGTAGGTATTCTCCTGTATTTTAGCTGAGCTAAAATTGCTGAGCTATTAATTGCACCACCAAAAAGGCATGTGAGATGTTGGATGGGGATATGGAGAAAGAATAGTATACTGGGTACCTCAGACTAGAGATAACTAGTGGACTTTTATTAATAAAAGCCACAACAAAATACCCAATGAGAGGCAAGGAGACTGTAATGTACAGTTGTGCTTCTTATTGCCCCATCACTAAATTTTAGGAGTTTCTAACAAGCTGCTTAAAGAAAAAAAAAAAAAAAAAAAAAGCTTGTTCTTTAGGACAAAGCCTGGCATAATAAATCAGGGCCTAGAACAAAATTATTTGGTTTAAATGAAATCAGAATATTTTACACTCATAAAAATTTCAAAAACAACTTTAAACTTCCCTTTCCCACCCAACCTGGCAGTTTCAAAGTTTTATTCTTCTGTAACTTTCAAAGTGGCTTTGATTTTAAGGCTTAGAACTCTTATCTCAATTGTAGTGTACAGCATTTTTTTCTTCTTTTTTATGCCATTAGTCCACAGCAATAACTTTTGTCTTTGGGCATCCTAAGGAAGTGTTGTATTTTTTTTTTCCCTTTGAAAAGCAAAAGGATTCAGGCCTACAAATTAGAAAGGACTATGCAGCTTATATAAGAAAACCGTTTCCCCAATTATTTTTAGCTTGGAAACTTTGAAACACATTTTTTTCTGGAATGCATATTTCTCTTTATTAATAGCAAATATTTATAAAGCTAGGAAAAATTTAATATCTAAGTGTGTGGACACTGTAAAATGTACCAATTATAGATAAAAAATATTAATATTATAATAAATCTCGCTGGTTCAGCAGATTATAACAGTTCTTCTGCTATATCATTCATAATCTAAAGATTAAGGCTTTTTTTCACTTTTCATTTGAGAAGATCAAAATGCTTTAAAGACATTAGCTAATTCTCCTACTAATCCTGGGAGACTGGATGGTGTTATGATAAACCATTCACAGATGAATAAATGGAGATACAGGAAGGCTAAGTGACTTTTCAAAGTTACGGATATAATCAGTGACAGAACTGGAAATTTAACTTTTGGGTTCTGCTTACTATTTTTCTGTTATAGACAGTATATATATGCTTTTTTTTTTCTTTCCTCATTGCTAATAATACACAGTGAAAAACTATTACCATCATTTATGTTTATAATAATAATGATTTTATTTATTTAGTGCCTCCCTGCCAAGACACTCAGGGTGCTGCTCCGAAGACAATTAAAATGCAATTACTATAATATATAAACAACAATAATTAAAACATCATAAAATAAACAATATCAAAAGCAATCAAAAAACACTTAATAGCCAAAGTTATGCCATCATAATGGATCTGTGTGACGCATTTGAAACCAATTGCATATTTAGTAATTCTTTTTGTTTTGTGAAAAGATTCTTTATTGCAAGATTATTATTTTTCAGCCAAATTTTTGTATTCAGGCCTTGAATGGAAGGGTTTTTTTCGTTTTTGTTTTGTTTTAATATTCAGCTATTTGCAGTTTTAGGGTGATGCTAAATTGTGTCTGGTCAACTAAATCACATGAACCTATTGCAATTCGCTGAATGGATTAGCTGTGCATAAATGCTTGCGCTTCAAGCCAACCAGTAGGAATGACAAAGCACAGAGGTACAGGTGAAATTTAAGCCACTTTAATGGCCTATTGTCCTCAATCTACATTCAAAGAACAAATTGTGAGGCTAGTTGCTTGTTTTTCAAACTCGCTTCAGTATACTTTAGCTCCAGCTCTATCACTCTATCTGCAGTGGCTTATGCGTACATGTGTTGGATAGCATCACTCTTTTTTAGGATTGACCAACCCTTTCCCTACTCTGTCATTTAGCAGCAGTTGCTGAACATTGCAATGATTTTCATTTATTGTCTTTTAGSAAAAGGCCAACTTTTTGGTGTATTGAGATGGTTCATCTGGTTTGCAGAAATAAGCTTGCTAGAAATATTTTGTTTATACCACATTAAAACAGTTTTAAAGGCTCAAAGACTTCAAGCTTTGAAGTTCACTGGGGATACAGCCTTTGTGTCAGACACAATGTTTACCGTCCTTTTGACAGCACATCCAAATTTGACCTTGTAACGAACCTGTGAAAACTGTTGCTTGTGTAAACCAGCCTGAGAGCAGGCAGTGGAGAAGGGGCAAGAAGAAAAAGTGAGGCTGKGGCTGGGGCTGGAAAACTGGAACTCAGGCTGGGGATGTTGAACAAGGGCTGGGGCTTGGGGTGAGGGCACAAGTTGCATTGGTATGGAGGGCACCATGCAGCTCCAGTGGGGCTGAGGGATGTAGGTGAGGCAGCAAGTGAGACAGCATGAAGGAAACAGGTGAACTGTGAGACCAACACAAGGAGGATGGACGTGGGAGCCTGCAGGGAGGGCAGGGAGGGTGCTGGGCAACTGAGGCCAGAGAATAGGAAGGGAGAGTGTGGCGGATGAATGGCATGGACTCAGGAGGGTTTGCGTCCTGAGACATTTATTGTTTATTTCTGAGCATATTTAAAAAGGTAGCTGCTTCAGTGGTTTCACAGACACACTTTGCTAAGCCAGTCATCATGCAGATTATGTCACAGGTAGCCAATCATTGCACCGATCACGCACGCAGCGATCATGTCTTGTACCTTGCTACTTGTTTAGAAAAGCTGTCTTGCCCTTAACCTTGGTTCCCACTGGCTTCTGCTAGTTTATCTGTACTTTCTCAGGATGTATCATTCCCAGCTGCACCGGTGTCCTTGGGTACGTTTGTCTGAGGCTCCTGTTGCTTGCTACTTGCAACTTTCCACCAGTTTAACCCTGTCATGACCCTCCACAGGAGAGGGGAGGGCAGGTACGAAGAGGACCAGAGTCCTGGGTTTGGAAATTGGAGAGGAATGGAGATTGCATATCCAGTGAGACTGTGATTTGGTGGGCAAGGAGACTGAGGCTGGAGCGAAAACCCAGATAAGTACAGACCAGGCAATGGTTACAGTGACTGACAGAGGAGCCAGAGGCAAGGAAGAGACAAGATCAGGCTTGTGTTGGTTGGTTTAATGAGACAAAAGAAACCAAGATTATGAGTAACAGCAGATGTGTCTGATCTGCAATGGTACACTCCTTTCCTGAGCCAGGTRGGTAGCCCAAGATCCCTAAACATTACTGCTCTGCTCTAGCACCGTCTGCCAAAATAGGGTGTTATATCCTCCTTTAGCATCTGTCTCCAAGGAGGACAACAATCTATTAATGCTGTCAGCTACTCCATTAGCTCACTGGCAAAATCTGTGTGTTGGCAGTAAAGCTTCGAACTCTGCTGCTGACCTGTGTGTGTTTTAGGAAGACACCAGATAGTGGAATTTCTGTGTGTGAGAGTGTGAATGTGTGTGTGTGTTGTTTTTCTTTTTCTTTTTTTTTAATAAATCCCCCAAACGACCACCAAAGAAACTACATACATGAAATGATATTAAATGTATGTTATTAAAACTGTGAAGACCACTATTCAACCATTAGGAAATGGCAGGATTAAAACTGTTTATACGTGTGGAAGACATTTGCATCAGTTCCTTTTTTATAAAATAAGTAATGGAGTATTATTTAAATCTAAGTCTTCTTCACACCACTCACCATGACTTCATGCTCCATTTTTATCTCTTCCTGGTACCTTGTTTCCCTTCCATGTCCCCTCTCATCCCATGCTGACTCTATGTGAGATTTGTCTTCTTTCTCCCCTTCCTCCCCAGTCTTCAGATGGGACAACTGTATCCCCCACACTACTTGGATACCAGCAGGAAGGGCATCAAGAGCACAGGAAAGACATGCTTCCTGTTTTCAGTACCCATGTCTGAACCAAAGCAGTCATTACAGGGCAAAATCTTACCTGCAGCCCTTGGCTCGAACATGGTCCATCATTCTGTATTTGGTAGTACAGACACAGTCTAACCAAACACAGGAGCTGTGAGAATCTGCAGCATCTCCCATGCAGACAGGCTCTTTGGGGAATTTAGCTGCTAAAATCAAAGAAGCCTCTCATAGGCATGCACAAACAGCAATTATTCAAAGACTTGGTACATTTGGATTAATTTTCATATAGGGCAAAAGGCAAAACACCGATTCATTCCTTCTTCTCCCCAGACAAATTTCAAATCTTTTTTCTCAAGCTCTATTTGAGGAGTGTATTCCAAAGAAAGGATTGTCATGAAGAAGATAATGTATTTTCTCATTAACTTCTTTCTTGGAAATGACTGAAAAGCATTGGCTGAAATTTTCCAGGAAAAGATAAAAATAACTGCACAGATAATTGGCAAGTAAAATTTCTGCCAAAAAAAAATAAATTGGGTGAAGTTAGGAACACAAGCAGAATGTGTAACTAGGCAATATTAATGATTACAATAAATGGTACCAGTTTCCTCTCCTGTTATAGAAGTGCAGACATATCTCTATGGATCAGTGGAGCACAATGCAGGGATTTCCAAACTAGCTCTGGACCAAGGTGGTGATTTCACATAGTGCTATAAGGATGAATCAGTTCTGGCCCTGAAAGCTGGCTGTGTTTCCACAGAAGTGCACCTCTTAGTCAGGCTTATTAGCTTGGGCGCAGTGCTATATGAGCACTGATTGTTTCTGCTACGAGCAGTACTAGCTCAGTTATTTTGTGATGTACATGTGCCCTAAGTGATTTGTCTAAAATCACATGGGACACGTGTGTCAGAACTGAGAAATAAAACCAGTTCTCCTGAGTCCTACTTTAGTTCATTAGCTATGGAAGTTAAATCGGCTCCCTCCAGAGTAGAGACTAAGATGATGTACTCAAAACCATAGCAGATTAGCTTTCTTCTCAGAGTCAAATCTGGCCCATCTGAGGTGAACTCTTAACCTCCTTGATATATATATAGATACTCTTCTTCAGCGGGGCATCACAAAAGGATTGTACCAAGGCAGGAGGGAAATAAAAGGTACATCATGCACCTCGAACACTTTGACACATCTCCCAGCCCACCCGGAAGCTCTTTCAGGCAGTTCATAGGGAATTGCTAACAGAGACTTGATGCCAAATACCGTCTTTTTACTGTGTCCTGGGAGGCAAGTAATCCAAACTTTGCAAGTCCATGCTTCAGGACCTCCAGGCTCTTCCTTTAGYTTTACCTTAATCTAATTTTCTTTTCTATTTAATAAAAATCTATTGGTCTTGGGTTTTTTGTTTCTTTTCAAGAAGCAACAGAGAAAAGCTCTTCTATTTGATCCTGCTGATGTTCTTTCCGACACCTGCCACCAGCACTGCTTGGACACATCCCTTTTATTTCCCATTCTCTTTTAAGTGCCTAGGCGACTTTGATATATTTCTGTCTCTGTCTGTAATGGCAACAGGATAGGGTGTTATTCTCAACCTGGACTTGGCATGATGAGGCTTTTATTTCATTAAAGTCACATTGCTTTTCAGATGCTATAGCCTGAATTGGAGTTATTTTGCTTGGACTAAGGATGAGTGTACCAAGGACAGCAGTATAAGCTACAAGCATCTATACATGCAGCTTTGATTGTATTTTACCCATCCTCTTTAAAATTCATATATGATAATCAAAATGGTGGGTGGGAAGGGAACATTGAATCCTCTTCAATTTACTTCCCTCATGTAAAATCTCAAAATAAGGACTTTAACCAGCAGAATTCCAGCATTTATATTTCATGATGGGATTATCCTTGTGTATATATTGGTTTCTTTAATGCATRCACTTCCATCTCTTTTTAAAAACTCCCAACTCAATGGCATCTGACAGCATTACATGTCTCTTTCTGGAGGCAGCAATGAAAATGTGCTGATAATTTGAGCCCTGGGAAGAAGTCTGTTCCCCTGTGAATTTCACCATAGTCGCACTGCTCTGCCATTGTATTAGCTCTCTGCTGCAGTACAAGAATAGCAGCTATCTTCACATTATAATAGCACCTCTCTAAGATCACATCTTATTCTCATATAATCACCCATTCCCAAATGGATAGAAATTAATGATGGCTGAACCCATCACTGTTAGTCTTATGCCAGTTACACTGCCCAGATTCTGAAAAGCATCATGGCAGGGAATGATGTTGGGTAGATTCCCGCAGGCTTAATTGGTGAGTCTGAACCACTCCTTATCCTCTGCCTCCCAAAGTCACTTGCCACCCCTGGTTCAAAGGATTCTTCCAGTTTACTGAGGCAAACTGGAATTAGGTCTTTGGAATTAGAGCTAGAGATTGTGGAGTGTACCATTTCTGTAGCACCAATCACTAGAAGAAGGATTTTTCTTTCATGCCCTGAAGACCCTAAATCCTTTGCATTCTGCTGCCTTCCCTCTCTAGATACTCTAACAAATGTAGAAAAGTTTCCTATCTCAGTAGTGCCTCTGAAAATGTGCTAGAAATAGCTGACCAGCTATCACTCCCTATAGTCTTGAGAGGTTTTGAAGACCAGGAGAGCAACATATGGACATGTCTTTTTTTCTCTTTTATAAAGGCGTATGGATAGCTGAGCTCAAATCCAGGGACAACTCAGGAAAAATCCAGCAACTCAGGAAAAATTAAAGCCTGCGTTCAATTTCTGTACCTCGGCTAAGTTCAGAATTAGTTGGCAGAGTTGATGATGAGGAAAATCTCATGATTTGGTTTTTGCATGGTCTTACTTATCACTCTTGGCCTTCCCACACATAAAATCTTAGCATCCAGACTCCAGTTCCTCTCCTTCTCCCTGAGTTTTGCAACATTAACTTGGTGAACACCAGATTGAAAGAGCACTTTGGTTATCGAATAGTATTTGCTCGTTTTATTATTAGTTTCACTGAAAATTCAATGTTATTCCTAATGTCCCCCATCTTTTAATCACATTTCAAGAGGTAAATATTGTTTCAGGTTTGTTCATGTAAGAGAGACATTGAGCACAAACTGTGGGAACAAATAGTATTGGGGTACGTCAGTTCCATTTGATGCACTGCAAAGCTGCAAACCCAACCTCAGTTTTACATGGTTCTGGAGAGTAGTTATTCCCTGGGATATAGTTTTTGCATAGTAACTATATTCCATGTAGTTATTTGCATAATTTGTTTAAGATACAAATATACAGACATATACATATTATCCTTTTATCATCATTTGTTTATTTATTTATCCTGTGTTGCTGATGAATTATATGGTGGCTGAATGCCTTTATTCCATCTGGGGAAAAATGTAGCATATGGTCAGCTCACAAGGCTCTGGAAATGACTCTTTGGCACCTGTCACAAAGTGATCTCAAATCTGTGTAAATGGTTCCTTCTACTCTGGAGATTAAGTACCAGATGCTGTCCTTCGCAAATGAAAACTAAATAACAAGTTAGCTGAACACACTAGCTGATCTGTTAGGAGTGCAAGAGAACTTGAACTCTACTTTGCCTCTCCAACAAGCAGAAATCTCAAGGTGAGGACTATACTGAAAGGAGGAAAAAGCCTGAGAAAGTGTTTGCTGGAGTGGTTTTCCAAGCCACAGTTTTATCTGTGTTCAAACAACATCTGGAGCTGTACTTCAGGGATTTCTTTGCAAAAGTGGGTATCATTCTAGGTTCAAAACAATGAAATCTCTCCATTGTATTTTCTTGCCTGAAACTGTACTAAGGAAAGCAGATATGCTCAACTTTTAGAAGTTTTTAGTATCTTAAGCTATACTTAGTATAAGTCCTGCAGAGTGTATGGCCTGTTTTTTATTTTTTTCAGTCTAAGAAGATGAAGAAATGAAATTCTCAGAGCTTTCGCTATGTCTGGTAATCAGTCCCATTATTTAGCTTCCTGCACTAACATTTGGACTTCAGGCACAGAAGTTAATGCATGTTTTGACTGTTGTGCTAATGGAACTCATACTAAGGTGTTATGTTTTGGCTAGTGAACTATGGTCTTGCAAGGACATTTGTATCAGGATGACCACTTGGGACTATGCATGCAGCTGTGCAGTTGGACTTGGGTCATATGCTGTGGGGATATGTCCCATGCTGACCTGTGTTAGTGGGTAAACTAATGAGTTACCTGTAAATTCGTGCCTTGGGACTTCTATTACTCCATTGTTCTACCAAACAAAAATATTTTTCAGATGCAGGATTGCAAGATTTCCCTGGTAGCTCTGTCTTTCAGGTAGGCGAGCCAGCTTTGGGCACTGCCAACGACTGCTAATTTTTCACTTCTTCTTGCTACTCCCCACAGTCATTTGTTCTGTCTGTACTTTTGAGAGCAGCTCAAACTGAGGAACGTCGTGACAAGAAGGAAGAGATATCCAGCCCCTGCTGTCTTATACATTGTCAACCATTTGCTTCTCAGTCTTGAGCATCAACAAAAGGGTATCCCAGCCCCCTGGAGAAAACATAGTGGAGGGTTAATGTGTTTACATAGTCAGATAAACAGGACTGCTGAAAGTATTTCTCTCTGGCAAATATTAGTTGAGAACTGTGTGGCTGAGGAAGAAACACTAGAGAAATTAATAACAAATATCACGTGGGAAAACACCAGTGGGAAGGCAGGAGAAGAGAGGTGATGGGAAAAGGGTGTTTGTGATCATGAATGCAAGGTGGGATGGGAGAAGTGAAGAGTTAAGGCTCCAGTTGCCTGGTGTACTCAGAAGCTAAGCTCTGCCACCACAACCAGCAACCCTCTCCCCCCGCCTTACATTGCCTTACTTTCCCCCTTTATAATGTAGGGGCAGAGGCTCTTCCTTTTTTTCACAGGGTAGTGAAGCAGTTCAGATGGAGGATGTTATGTAAGTGTCATGTATAATCACTAATATTTTATTACTAGACAGGGAGACAGGCCAAACCAAAAAGGTGCTTGTTCCGCTCACTTCCTAGCATCCTTGAAAAATGCCATTCAAGCAACTCAGAACTTGGCAGCTGTGCCAAGGAATAACCTGCGTGCTTATTCCACCATGGATTGCCCTAGACAGTATTCGCTAAACGTTGCACAGCACGAATGTGGGCCAAGTGCTTATAATGGGGCACAGTGTTCTCTGCCTCAGGCTATAAAAGACTTGGAGAGATGCTCCTTCTCCGGCCTCTGAACCTTGCTGTGGCGGGAGTTTTCAGGGCCTCCAGTGCCAGTCACTGAAGAATTTGCCCTTGGCTGCTTTTGAGCTACTCCCCCATGCCACCTCCTCAAGCTCTGGTTTTGGGGCAGGAGGAGGGGGCTCTGTAGCAGTAATGCTGAGGGATGTCATGTGAAAAAGCCTCCAGTAAGGCCCTGCCTCCCCAGTCAGCTGACTGGCTTTTACTGAGAGCTATTTGAGATACTGGAATCAGGACTGTGAAAGGGGAGTTGCTTATAAGTTGTTCCTCTGTTCATTACTGTTGTCACGATTTTGACTAACTAGCACTTTTTTGTAAGTTTGATGCCATACTTCCCTGAGGCTCAGAACAGACTCTGAGCTTTTGTCCATCCAGCACTGTAATGCCCTGTTTCCTATCTCAAATCAGAGGAAGGAGAGGAGGTTTAAAATGCTGGATGTAAATTGTACCAGCAATGCAATGTACCTACCCTTTTGCACTGTGGTTTTGTACAATGCTAGGTAATGGTTACTGCTGCAAATGTCAGTGTGTCAATGAAGGGGAAGGAATGATCACAGCGCAGCCTTCCAGCATCAGTCAGTCAGTGATTGCTAGCTGTGCCACAGCACTGCAGGTATGGTTGGGAAATGCCTCAGTAGGAAACACATGCCATGCTGCGCTGGATCCTTCTGTGCAAAAAGATGTGTAAATTGGTATCAATGTGTCGGTGCACCTTGTCGCTCAAGCAGAGCAATCTGGAGCATGAGGGCATAAAATCTGTGTGTTTTATGTTCCAGCAAAATCCAATACAGACTATAATTTTCTCCTTGTCACTGTGCCCTGCAGTCAGCAAACACTCTTTGCTCAAGTATCTGGATTTATCTATCTGTCACATTGCTTTCTTGTATACACAGTTCATAAAGGTCCTTCTTTTCCATAGTCCCTAGCTACTCGTGGACCAAGGAGCCTGAATGCACTGGGATTTGATTATTAGCTGACTTTCTGCTGCAGTGCCCAGCTGTTTTCTTTTTCAGCATCAGGAGGTGGAATCTCCTGATTTCCATCCTCAGAGCTCTACTGTACAGATTGCACTTACTTGGGGCTCAATAAAACTTTATCTTGCTTGATCACCCCCCC
>NW_020450842.1:275052-299485 GCF_003343035.1 Apteryx rowi | reverse complement strand
ATGATCCTAAGGCAGAACTGTGCATTGGCCATTCAGTAGCATTGCCTGGAGAAAAGGTGTCATTAGAGCAGAGATATGCTAAATGTGGTCCCAAACCAGGCTCTTAGGTTTTAATTTGTAGTTTAGAACAAGCCTGTCTTCTTAGTATGTATCTACATTGCATAGGACTAGTTGCAGTGTGTTTAGACTTCTGTGAGTTTATGTTTGAACCAGCTCGTCTTGGTACCAATAGTGGGGTGTGCAGGGTAGCAGAGAACTCAGGTTTGCTCAGACGATGCCACCAGACCAACTGAATTGCTCAGCGCTGCCAGGAGCTCCTTCTCCTTTGTGCCTTGCTGCATTTCTCTTGCTCTTGCCCATGGTGTCCCATTCTCTCCCTGTGCTGGCTTTTCTCTTGTCTTAATCCCCCAGGAAACTGATTCATGAACACAGTTGAAAATCATTCCTCCCTCTTCTCTCCCTCTCTCCCTCACTCCTTTTTTTATTCTTTTCTTTTTTTCCACTTTTTTCCCCCTTGGGTTAGGTTAGCGTGCTGTCTCAGCACAGGGAACAGTGAGAGCGATCATGCTGAATCAGCTGGGAACCTGAATCTCCTCTTTTTGACTCTCCTCAGCTCTTAGATGGGCACAGGGACTGTGTGTGCCTGCAGTCCTGGAGTAGGCTGGCTAGGTGACCCGGGGAGGTGCCCAGGCAGGCAGTTTGCACTGAAACCTCTGCTGTGGGGGCTCTAGCTCCTCTTGGTACCTCAGCTAGTCAGTCCCCAGCTCTGGCTCATCTAAAAAATCTGCAGTCAACTTTTAACTGCAGTGCTGACAGCCTGCAGCATGGGATTAGGTTTGCTGACTTCAGTTGCCTAAAAATTAGGTGTCTAATCTAAGCTATTCATTTAAGCATCCTTTGCGGTCAGTGGAGAGTGTCAGACAGCTCATCAGCAGGGAAATGTTGAGGTTCAAAGTAGGACCTCAAAGTAGGAAGAAACACACACTGACATTGCTTAACTCTCTCTGTTCGCTGTAGAGGGAGCCTAGATTAGCTTCCTGCATAGCCAAAATTAGGTGAGATTAACCCCACCCTTAGAGATGTGCAATTTAATCAGTATCAGAGCACTCTGCACCTCACATCTGGTTGTAAAATGTGCACTGGAACTGCCTCCATGAGCCGGAAATGCATGGGCATATTTATGGCCACCTCCATGCAGAATTGTGTCCTTAGAATCTGATTAAAGTAGCAAATAGAAGGCAACAAAAAACCTCCTACTTACTTAAAGGAGCTATAAGTTATGTTAGAATACTATGGGATTTTTTGTTGTATTTGATACTATTTGATGGGCTTGTAAATGATACAGTTCTAGACTGAAAATACAAATTGTTTAATTCATCCTATGCTCCTAAATGTATTATTTGCTATGGGGACATAGAATTATTATTTTTCAAATGTCATTAGTCCCAAAAGTTACAGAATATTATTTTTCCTAACTTTCATTTTTTCTAAAGAGCAAAAAGAAAACAATCATGGTTCCTTCACTCACACAAGCTTATATTAAATTTCAGAACTGAGAGGCTATTATAGATCTTGATTGCTTTTCAGAACTAAAGGAGTGTGTAAAATGTTGGTTATTTTTTCCCTGAGGACTCTAATTAATTATACAAATGTTAATGAAAACAGAAGAGTGAGGAGAGTGTGTATAAGTACTGAGTCTTCCTATGCTTTTTCTTCCCGATTTTGAAACAATCTTCAATTAGTCAATGACTATTTCTTATAATTTCTGCATCTTTTTTTTCTAGTGACTTTAAGATTAACATTCCTCTGCATTGTAGTGACATAATAAAATGCAAGGCTTTCTAATGTATATCTCAAAATGGCTGGAGTGTAAAATTAGCATAGGCATGGAGAGGGATGAAGGAAAAGGGAGAATAGTGACATTTTAGCTTATTTGAAGACCTGTGCCAGTTTCTAAGGTTAATGTTTGTTCTGGGGTAGGGATGGGGAGAGTTTAAGAAGCCACTGGTCCTTCGTTAGAGTTTGGATTAGAAAAAATGTGATTGTACAAACAGGTTTGAAGTACAGTGGCTGGAAGACAAGGTTCTATTTTAGTATTATTCTGTAAGTGGAAGGTCTCTCACAGGCAAACAGTGAAGTTTAGCATTAAAATCACCTATCTTTTAAGGACTTTTAAAGTGGAAATTAATTAATAGCCAGTTGAAGGTATGCTGCTTTGTGATGGTAACTGTTTCACCAAGACTTGAGAACAGACCTAGTTCCCTTTACTCTGTATAACTCTTGTTAATGATAACTGTAATGATCTTCAAAGCAAGGGCAACAGAAAATGATAGACAGAGCATCTTCTTGTTACCTCTCCCTGCTGCAAACCCGGATGCATTTACAATGAGGCTGCTTCTTAAATTTAGCCCTATCCCTCGTTCCCCCAAAGGGCATTACTCTTTTTGCATCTTGGTGGGTGAAGGCATTTGCCTTGCGGCCGCGTGCCTTTGTTTGTGCAACGCATTCCCTGCGTGTTTATTAACACGCTGTTAAGCGATGTTCTCAGCAGGAGCAGGCGTCCTCTCAGCCCATTGCCCAGGTCTGGGCATGCTCACGCAGCAGAGAGAAGCACTGGAGCCGAGCTGACGGCTCACTGTGAATGTGACTCCACTCACAGCAAGAGAGCAAACAGGAAATGACTTGGGGCGAGCCTTGCTAAGCCGGAAAAATGAATTAGACACACTTCTCAACAGAATCTGAAGACATTACATTCGGTGAAGAAAGAGAAAAAGTTAGAGCAAGAGGTTGCTTACTGTTCCCGCTTGGGAATCAAGATATGTTTATGGGTACGTTATACCTGCTTGTGATGAGAGGTTTGTCTCTCAATTGTGTTATGCGGAAAAGAAGCCTTTCATTGAGCAATATTTTCATTCTTTATACACAATTCAAGTTTTGAGAGAAGTAGGTTGTGTTGGAGGTAAATCTTGATACTTTCCTGTGAAAAACTAAAAAAAACCTCTGGAAGTAAAATTGTGGAAATTGCTATGACCTTTGAGACACCATCCTTTACAATATGCAGTAAAAAAATTGGGCTGCTCGGGCTTACATCAAGTTTACAGGAACATAAATTGCCACAATTGAGCTGCAAGCTTTATGTTCTTAAATCATGTCATTATATTTCGGGATATTGGAAGGGAAGGTAGAAAATAGCAGATTTCCATCCATCTCAGGAAATAATAAGTCTTACTGATCGCCTTTAGTATTTTGCTGCAGAATATTAGGTCATTTTTAACCCTCCCATTTTAAAGAAAACTTCTCTTTAAAAAACATCCGCTATTCAGGATAAATCAGGACATTGACAATTTATTTGTCTGATAAGGTGAACCTAACATGTTAGTTTATTTTTGTATGGATTGTAACAGAGGGACAGATACTGGAGATAAAGAAGCCCATGGAGTTATGGAGTTAAGTCAATTTATACCAGTGGAAAATCTAATAAAAAA
Source organism: Apteryx rowi (assembly GCF_003343035.1). Classification (NCBI taxonomy): domain Eukaryota; kingdom Metazoa; phylum Chordata; class Aves; order Apterygiformes; family Apterygidae; genus Apteryx; species Apteryx rowi. The sequence continues at coordinate 296,000 of NW_020450842.1, read as the reverse complement.
ACCTTCAGTGTCATAAAGTGAAAGCCAGTGTTTGGGTTAAAGTTAAAATGAAGAAAACTTTAATATGGCAAAAAGACAAACAGCTGTAGGAGACAAACTAAAGGAAGAATAAAAACTGTGTTGGAATTAAAGGACTCCTGTAAGAACTACCTCATCATCTTAACTCAGTTACTGCTTTAAACACAAAGAGACCCTGGGATCACCTGAAAAAGCAATCTTTTCCAATGAACCATTAAAGTTGTGGTGAATGCAGGTGAATGATTATGTGTTCTGTTTTATTTTGGAGGGTGTGTTTGTTTGTTTGTTTGTTTGAGGAAGGGAGTGAATAAAGGAAGGAATATTTGTGTGTTTTGTGCCAATAAGTTTTCCTTTGCCTGTGTCTGCTAGATTCCCACTGAACTAAATGAAAAATACCAAGTATGTGTGCTACTAGAAACTCCCTCATATACATGAGGTCTCCCCACCACTTGGATTTTGGATTTCAGTAGGAACTAAGTGGTACCAGCTGGCCTTCATGCCCAAGTGCTTATGGGGATTCATTCCTTAATGAGTCAGAGAACACAACAGATTCTCCCCAGTGTCTCTAGTGTTCAAGGACCATGGGCTTGGGTTCATGCACTTTGTGCTACTCGAGGTGAGTAGTGTGTTTTATTCACCTTATATTGCAAAGTACATTTGCCAATTTAGTAAGTATCTAAGAGAAAGGGAGTGTGAGATACTAATAAATGATGGGTCATAGATAGGAAATAATARTATAAACAATATAAAACACAGAGGGAAAGTATATATTCCCTAGAGGAGATTTTATTGAATGCTGAGATGTAACAATAAGAAGCTACATTCACAAATCTCTAAAGGCAGCTTTGTGCTGCTTCAGCAGTGCAGAGCAGACTTAAATCCAGCTTAAATTTCCTGTGGAGTATGCTTTTGTGTAACTGACTCCTCGGGCTTCATAAGGCTAACCTTAGGTACACGACAAGGGAAGAGCTGTGGCCCAGGTGACCTGTTCCCTCATGATTCATGTGGGAGGTTTTGAAGCCTCCCCTTGAGTTTCAGCAAGCACAGCTTAGTGCTCAGGAGTACAGGCCAAAATTGGTTCTTTTTGTTGTCTTTGTTTTCTTTATGGGGGAAGAGAGAGGAGAGAAATTCCAAATAATTTAGTCACACAGGTCATGCTACAGAGCAGGTTGGTTTCTGGTGCTGATTTTGTTTTGGCTAAGTGTGCTTTTTTTTTTTTCTTTCTTTCTTTTTTGAATAAATGTCTTTAAAGTATTGCTCAAAGTACATATGAGTCAGATGGTCTGCAGAGATGAACTTTGTGCTAGATAAAATCTTCAAGATGTAAAATTTGCCCTGTTTCTATGTTTTGGTTCCTTCCTTTCTGTGTCCTGTATTATTGCAGTGTCTGAATGCCTCATGATCTTGAATATTTTTCTGTGTACAGCACTGGTATAACACTAATATAGCAATAAGTAATAAGTTGTGTTGTTATCTACGGATAAGGGAGAGGGACAGGAGAGACTAAGGTTTAGKATTAGGAAAGGATCTAGGTGCTTTGAAGCTGAATGATAAATTGCCTTGCTTTTAGATGCTGAATGTCTACAGTGCGCTCCAGAAATCGATGAGCCTTTATAAGGCACGTGGTAAGTTAGGCCCTTCCAAGGGGATCCAAAACACTCAGTATATTTGGCAGTGAGTTGCGTGTAGGTAGCAATAAGAAGCCCTGAAGCAAAGATTGCGTCTGAAATCCGTGACTGACTCTTGCAGTCTGGGACCTCTCYGGGTGTTTGCAGCCTGGACCTTCTCCTGAAGCTGGCCCTCTGCTCTTTCTTTCAATCAAATGGCTGCAGTTCCTGCTTCTTGCTTAAATCACTGCTGGAAGAGGATGAAAAAAAAGAGGAGGCAGTAGTGGCAATAGTCGTCTTCTCCATTCTTATAGTTCAGTGTTTGCAGGTAGAAAGAAGTTTAATTTCTTTGCTGGAGAGGATTCAATTCCTCATCTCTCTTTATTTACCAAATTTCAAATTATTTGACATTGGGGAACTATCCATTCCTTCCACTGAATATGCTCCGTTRTTGGAGAGAGGGGACAAAATGGTGTATGACTTTAGCTAATTGATTAGATCTGGGTCATAATCTGTCTTTCCTATGGCTAATACAATATATGGAAACAGTTTTGTGAATAAGAACTGGAATCCAGGTCCACTCTTGCCTGAGCATCTTAGCCTCTGGGTTACATTTAAAAAAACAAAAAACAAAAAACAAAAAAACAGTGAAGGGGTGGTTCAAGATGCCAGTTTTGGTTTGAAATATTTCTCTTCATTTAAGTCCCTTCTGTAGCGGTGACTTGTTTACTGTGTAGAAGCTTGTGGTGAAGCAGAGGATTGAACCTAGTTTTTCAGAGTCCAAGCTGACAGCTCAACTGCTTCTTCTGGGCTCACCATTTGTGTATAGTCACTTTCCCTTTTGTCAGTTGTTGGCCTAATCTACAAAGATAGGGTTTTGCTAAAACATATATGGCCTGCATCTGTATTACAGCTTTGTGCCACAGTATATGTTTCTTTACAGCAATAAGTGCCTCTTAGACAAAGAATTACTGTGGTTTTTTCTTTTTTTACTTTTTTTTTTTTTTTTTTTTCTTTTTTTCTTCCCCAAACTAAATCAGAGGGACAATTTCAAAATGAGAGCCTATCAAACCTGCACTGGGCTAAATGTGATCAACCTCAGGTATCTTTACAATCAGATGTCTTTGGTAAAGACAAATCCCAGCAAGAGGAGTACGTACACCACGTACTTTGTTCAATGCCGGTTTCCACGCAGATATCCCTTCGAGGATGACAAGTTGCCTTGCCGAACTTCAATAACAGGTACCATTTCTTTGTGTGTTTCACTAACAATAATCATCCTGTCTCAAGAGTTAGGTAGTGTGAAACACAGAGTTCTCTTTCTACAGAGAAGATAACTGTAGATAATCTAAGTGGTGTGTGTGGGGGGAAAGTAAAGTAACATTTTATGACACGCATTTTCTTCTGAAATCTGCATGCTGGCAGAAATTCAAACCTAATAAAGGGAAAAATCTCTTTTGTTTCTATTAATTTCCATTGCAAGGGCCAGTGAGATGTTCTGTGTTTTGAATGGAGCTGAAATGAACAATGTACTTTATTTGTTTAATAATAGCTCCGGATGCAGTGTGACTTGTCTCTTTCTCTGCATGTTGGTCCTACTTACCTGATTTTGTGGAGCTGGCACAAACTGTTATATTTTGAGAACTGTAGCGCAAGAGCAAGGAAGGGGTCAGGGGGAAGAGGCAAAGAGCTGTTTTTGTCTTCTGTTTAGCCTTTTGGTGATGCACTGAAGAATTTTAAAGCACACTTTCACTATGAGAAATGATGGTAAAAAGTCTCATTTTGAGAGTTTATGTATTATCACAAGGATTTCTATATTGACTCTGCTGACTATTCAAGCAAAATAAATGTGTATATATAATATAAAATACTGATTAGCCTTGTAAATATATCCTCGCATCTGTGATTCAGGCTGATGTATTTTCTTCTTGAATACCACCAGCAGTAATGATTCTGTAGATAAGCAGTTACTTTGAAAATACCAGATCCAGAAGTACCTACAGCTGTAAGTAACTAACTGAAATTGAACTCTGGAATATATGTGACTCTATTTACTCTTAGCTTGATTGTTTCTGTAGCACTAATGGATATTTAAAAAATTAAATGGTAGAATGTTGCAACAGACAAATCGGAAGATCGAAATGCCCTCATGAAAAGCAGTTAGTAGCTAAATGCTTGAATAATTTTGGAAAAGAACTTGTAGGGTATTGAGTTACTTTTTTTTTTTTTTTTGAGCCAATTGCCACTAGATCATCCTCAGACTAGCTTACTTTTAAAGTTGAGCTACCTGAAGTCCAGCTATGAACATGTCCCTTTGAATTCAGAACGTTGGCTCAACCCAATTTCTGTATTTGTGAAATACATCATGTTTCGGCTGCGGTGATGTTTCTTTGATATTTTGTCAAGAATTACTTCTAAATAGTTAACGTGTGTTTCATTATTATAGAGTTTGTCATACCCAAACTAAAATCTCTATTTTTCATCATTTACTTACAAAGAACAATTGATAGAGCATTTCAGAAATTTACCTGTTACTTCATTAACTCTTGCTTTAAGGGATTATGCTTACTGTAGAATAAAATTATCTCCTTGGAAACAAATCCTCTCTTTAGACATGGAGGAAACATAGGAGATTGTTCACTTTTTTCTTCCACTAGCCATACTTTGGTTCAAATAAAACAGCTTCCCCTAACTAGCGGATGACCACAAATGACACTTAAAGTTAACAGGCTATATACTCAGATAGGAAGAACAACAAAACATTGTGAAAGTAGTATGATAAATAGTCCTCAAACTAATGCTAATGTGCATGCAGGGATATGAAACATTGGTATTAAATGATACCCAATTTGAACATTGGTGTATAACTGGACAAAGTGATTTTTGGGAAGGCTTTCAAGTTTACCCTTAAATTGGAAGCTTCAGCATTAAACACAAAGCTCAGACAGCCAGTTATGTGCCATCTACATTGACTGTAATGGGAGAGTCTGAATTCTCAAGTCCCAATTCATCTAACATCCACATTGATTATGTGCATGTGTAGGCTCAGCACAGGGTTTCCTGAAGTGTTCTTGAGGAGGAGAGCTCAAGTATGCTTACCTCAAGCTCTCCTTTAGGTAAACCGGGAAGGTCTAGCAGAGGCGACACTGCAAAAAAAACTGCCCAGGTCTGAGCAGCACTTGTCCCTGGCCTGGCTCTTCTAATGCCTCAGTCACTCTTAATATCTTGGTGTAGATGCAGCCTGGACCTGTGAAAGGCTGCAGCCCTTGGCACACTCCCTGCAGGAGGCTGAGGTGCCATTCCCTTCCACTGGAGAACAGCGCAGGCAGTTTCTGTAATCAGTGTTTTTCTAACTCCCTGACTGCATACCAGGAAAATGTACAGAATCTCCTTGCTATGCCTTCCCTAGGCAGTGAGCATGTGACTAGCAGTGTCTGATAGCATAACTGCCCTTTTATCCTAAACCCTCGTTCGCATCCCTTCTCAAAACAATAATGGCTTTTCTGGCTACTTGTCTTTTATTTTTCAAATCATGGAAGTGTCTGCGGTAAGACTAAGCTCCTGTAGAGATGAACTCCTTCCTGTTTTGCAGGAAACAAACACAGACAGCAAAATGGCATGACATGTCCAGAAGAAATTTAGACCTGAGCAATGTGTTTATTACATGTGGCTAGAGGCTGCAGCTGCAGACCCTGCCTGTAGTGTGAGGTGCTGGGCAAACATAGGATCAAAAGCTGGTGAGGTCATGAGAGGAGTTACCATTTCAGTACCAGAGATGATGACAAAGCGCTCTGTCTGAATCCAAGCAAACAGCGGGACACTACCAGTTAGTGTGATAGGCAGTGATCTCATCATCCCAGGAGCTGAACTACTGTCAAGCCCTTTTTAATAGGTGTTCCTCCAAAAATAGGGCATATTTAACTAGGGAGAGTAGGATTTTGTTCTCTGAAGGAAGGTGTGCTGGAGCAGGGCATGGACAGCTCAGCTTGACTCAGCTGTCAAGGGACAGCTGCCTTGATGCTGAATGTGCTCCTGGAGAGGGGGGAGGCTGGCTTTTTCATAGAGCTAGTGATATAATTCACTTCTTCTGTAGTAATAAGCACATGGAACAGTTTCCAGGCACTTCTCCTTGCAGGTGAGAATGGGGACACTTAGGGCCTTTCAGAACTGTAGCAGAAATGGGATCCCCCTAAAAGGTTTAAAATCTGTGACTGGTGTGGTAAAAATCTGTGAATTTCCCTCATAGACAAATTCCATATCTAGTTTAGCGCACACAAAAAAACTGTCTTCAAGTGTCAGAGAATATGAAAATTGGCCTATTTTATCTTTTGACACTCGATTTGCAAATTGGCATTTTGGGTTTTAAGTCCCTGATAAATGATCATTTCAGAGACAATGCTCCTACTACAGCACTGGAGTGGAAACTCTGACCTTGTGAAGAGGGGCTTGTCTGTGCTTATAAATTTGTATTTATTTTTCTGCAGATGTACCTTTTGCTTTGAAATGGAAACGTTTGAAACCCAAGAATGACTTTCAGAAGCAAAAGACTAAAATGTTGGGAAGCACCATGTCAGCAGATCTAATGCCTCCAAACCAAGGTAATTGTATGATGTTTCTCTGCCTTGAATTCCTCTGATATCTCAGCTATTTTTTTAATATATCTTTAAACTGAGGTATAAATATAATCCCTCTGAACTTGACTGCAAAGACTTATTGCCAGCTAAAAAAGAAAGAGATCAGACAAACAAGTGGTTCTTGATGAGCATTAAAAACATGGTTCTTCCTTCTCTTCAGAACTGTTATGATATTCCTATAAAACCTCCCTTTCCCTTTATTGCCAAAGCAATGCTTCTTTTAATAATGTAAGACCGTGATGGCACCAACCACCTCTAATCACCACAAAAATGAGCTGGCCCAAGCAAAATTCTACTTGAAGCATTTGTTCAAGCAAATGTGCCTCGTGCATGCCCCCCCCCCCCATACCAGCAGATGCTGAAGATTAGGAACATGATGGTATCTTAATATAATGTGTTGCTGCCACATGCTCTTTTCTTCTGAGGGTGAAACAAAGGAATTTTTGATTTTGAAATTAGGATAGCACACCTTGAATTGTTATCTTCCCATGGTGCTATGGAGACATAGGAAGGCCACACTGATAGAAGTGAGTTATTTATTACAAGATTTTCCACACCAATACCTTTTGAAAAGGGGAGGAAAAAAGCATGTGCAGCTGTAAATAGCTACATGATAGAATCCTCTTCATTGGAAACTGTGAGGATAGATTGAAGAAGCATACTGTCTTGATCTTGTCCATGTGCCTGGTCTGGATTATGTTTTGAGATGACTTTCCACCCTTCATTTCTGCCCCCCTGTATTAGCGTGAGTGTTCCAAGTCGCGTTTCACCATTTCAAAAGCAGCTGTTGCCCTTTTATACTTCGCTTTGAAAGCAAGCTGTATATATTTTAAATTTATTTAACCCCACAGTGAACTATAGAGAATGAGGAAGCACTGCTGAATTGGACAAGGCACGGACTAAAATTGAGAGTTACCTCTCTTAGGCAGTCTCTTTTCAACCTTAGGGTTGAGGTCAGTACTAAGGATGCAGCTTGGCATTTGCATTTCACAAAATGCTAAGAGAGGGCGAGCAGGTGGCAGAGATGTGCTGTGGCTGCGCAGAGGAGCTGGGCCAAACTTGCTGCTCTGCCAGTTGGCTGCTGCTGCCTAGCCCAGAGTGGTAAGTCATCAGAGAAAGTCTGCTTTGAAGATGCTTTCAGGTATGTGAAGGCACTGAGCAGAGGCTGCAGCACTGCCGCATGTCTCACCGAGTGTCTGGGGAGCAGGGTCTGTATGTGACAAGACTAGAGGCCAGTTCTGTAGGTGCTCCAAAAGCAGAGTTATATAGGCCTTAATTCTGGGAGCTAAGGAGAGGTGGAACGGGATGAGCACCACAAAAAACTTAAGAATTTGACTAGGATTTTTAAAAGCAAAAAACTCAAATTAAGCAATCTGTAGGATGCTGACTATCCAGCCCCATTTCTGAAGTTTGAAATTTGCTGTTTTTCTTGTCAACTGAGTTCACATTATCACTTCAATTTCCTGGGTGTTATGGGTTAACTTTATAAGTGAATGCTGAGCTGGGCAATTGGTGCACTTCATTGACTAGAATTTTTCCCTCCAGCAGCTTCATTACATGAGGTTTATTTGCAGGTACTGCTAGATAAGCTTTATCAGTCTGACAGTTGCATAGTACTCTGTGGGGGGTGAACAGGTAAGGGAAGCCTTGTTTGAGGCAGCTGATAGCTCATATGTGACTCCACTAAGAGGTGGAAGCTGAGTAGATATGGTGGGACAGGAAGATCAGCTGACACTTTCATCTGTGGGATGTTTTCAGCTGCAGGTGAGACGTGCCAGAGCTTCATAAGGGAGAGAGTGATCTTGTTCTTGAATATTAGGAGGGAAAACCAGAAAGCAGAGAATGGTGCAGAGTAGTGAGTGAAGGACCTGAGTATGTGTTGGAACATGCTGAGTGGGAAATGTGAGGTTCTGTTCTGTGTGTTGGTCTGCTCGCATAGCCCCGAGCGTAGAGCACAGGTGGCTGTCTGTGTGGTGTCTTGCAGCTATGTGTTGATGGAGGAAAAAACTTCTCAGCTGGGTCATTTCACAGGGAACCATTAACATCCAGTGATGTGAAAAATGCAATGGTCTGTGGTTTTAATCACAAATTTATGATAATTGTGCTTCACTAGTTCTTCAGGGAAACAGATACAGGCCCTGAGGTGATTTCATATTTCTTAATGCAGACTTAGCTAGCATGTTAAGTCTTAGCTTAGCTTAACATGCAAGTAGGGCTGAAAACTGTGGACCTATTGAGTTCAGTGGCAGAAATCTTCTTGAAATTCCAGGGGGTGTGTGCACCTTTGAAAAACAGCAGCAGCAAGTACTTCAGCTGCTAGCTTTCCCTCTGTAATGTGCAGTGGTGCACTGAATCATCTTCATGGGAAAATCTGATTAGGAATGTGGTCACTTAATTAGGGAGTTGAGTGATCTTGACTTTTTTTTGTTGTTGACTTTTTTATTCCTTTTTTAACAAGGGGATAACACTGCCTTCAGGCTCAGTCTTTCAGCAGTGTGAATTGGTCCACAGGAGCCCACACAGCTGTACTATGTGATCTCCCCCCCCCCGCACCAGCTGAGACTCTAACTTCCTAAGTGCAAAAGCATTAGGGAAAAAAAAATACTGCCTGGTATTCACGGAGAGTGATTAAGACTTGATCCTGGATCCCTGAATTCAGGGAGAGTTTTGTCATTTGACTTCAATCAGATCAGGATCAGAAGCCCTTCATAAGAATATGAGACTATGAACAAGGGCATTCTGAAAATGTAACTTTTGCTCTGACTGAAGCTGTTGGTATGATAGTCAGGAGAACTAGAAAGAGTTCTTCTGTAGCATTACACATTGATATAAATAATTTAATGAAAAGAAGATCAGAGATATTTGAGAGGAAGTTCAGAACCTTTGCTAGAAAATGAGAAAAAGGAAATATACTTTTTTTTTGGCTGCTATTGTGCAAGATCAATTGCTAGTAGATGTGATAAATTYAGAAGCAGGAGCCTAGAATACCTGTTTGTTAATATTTTATTTTTTCACAAACCCACTGTACTGGGCTTTATAAAAACTCATACCACAAAACATGCCTTTGCCCTGAACAGTTCTCATTTGGGGTGGGGTGGGGGGACAGCCGGGATAGGAAAAGGAAAAGAGAAACCTAAATATACTCATAGGCTTTCAACTTTTATAATTATTCTAACAGAATAAAATGAGTTTGTGACATCTATGTCAGGACTTGGTTCAGACGATTGGATCATTCAAGAGCTGCAGTGCTTTTAGAGCAGTTGTATGGTGTGGTAAGGACTGACTGATACATTGGACTTCATTCTACCCTTTTTAGGGAGGAAGGATTGGGGAGATAAATGAGAGGAAGGGATGAAGTCCCCATTAGCTTCAGAAGCCAGAGATCTTTATTCATTTAAATAAAGATGAAATACACCCTGTTCTGTCCATGAGCACTGCTTGTCCTATTTGGGCTGCCCAAGTTCTCCATGTTCATGTTTTCCAGTTGGACAGCTAGAAGTCATTTTTTATGTGGTCCTCAGCATGAGTCTTTAGAGACACATTCTTTCTGATGATGGGATGCAGAGACTTTGGTAGAATTCAGATATAATGAAAATGGCCTGTATCCATCAGCGTARTTGTAGCACTATACTGAGGTCTGAATATGTCCTCAAGAGTGTGTAATAGTCACCTATCTTGAGTTTTTAAAACTGATAAATGTTGCACCATTGATTTCAGGGGAAGGAGGGCCTGGGCTTAAGATTGTTGGCTATAAGTTGCATTACTTCAGAGCTAATGGTTGTATTATTACTGGAATAACAGAGGCAAGACTAAGCAAAGAAATGACTGGGGACTTAATACTGCATTTAGTGAAGAGTAAGCAGAATCAAACAGGAACTTAATAATATCATCCAGCAATATTGTCAAATTGGTAACGAGAAGTCTTAGAAAATATTTTTGCTGACATGACCGAGGACAGTCTCTGTAGAACTTGAAAGTGGTGAATGGAGATTGGTGATTCTTGGAACAGCCAACTACAGTGTAGAGAAAGGGGACTGGGAAATGCTTTTTTAAATTAGGGAGGCCTGTAGGAAGGCCAGAAAATTGATCATGCAGGATTTTAATTACTGAGGTATTGATTAATATGATAACTGTGCACAAATTAAGAAAGGGGGCATTAATGCAGGATTGCTTCCTTAAGCTGTTTGTGAGTTTGCACAGTCACACGCTATCTTGGATCCAGCCCTAAGGAGCTGAGCCAACTACCTTTAAATGAGGTTGAGAGTGGAGAGAATCTATGGAGCACCCTTGTGTTCGGATAGGGAGAATGGTGAATCCTCAAGGAAGGATCCTGGAGGTTTGCCCTTCTTTTAAGGTTACAAAGGCTAATTTTGAGGAAATGTGCCTGAGGAATTTCTTCTGATTATGGAAATCTCCATCTGTGCAGCTGAAAAATAACTGTGATTTCCTCAGAGAGACTGTAATTAAAATGTGTCCTGGTTAAGTCTACACAGGTTAAAGGCTGCTGGGGTTAAAGTCAGAATGAAATTAGCACCAAGTATTAAGCAGGTACTTTGTTAAACTGTTGCATGATCAATGCAGTAAAGAGCAGGACAGGGTGGTATCTAGAAATGAATGAAGATAAAATTCCCTTTTTAATTTATACTCCAAATCATTATTTTCATATGCTTTTTTTCTTTAACCCCCCCCCCTCCTTTTTAGTACATGCTTTTAGAGCAAGAATGTTTTGTTTGCTTAACAGGGTAGGTGAAAGTGGTTATAACAGGCTATGTTAAGGATATGTCACAGAATATTACAGGTTATGCTGTGCAGTCTGTGGATATCTTTTCATGGGAAATATTTTGCTGTCTTTCCTAACTCTTGCAGTGTGCAAATGTAGAGGTGTTAGAGGAGAGCTAAATTACGGAGCAATAAGAAATAGTCTTGGTTTTACCACCCAGTAGCTATAATGGTTAGCCAGGCTTGAAGTGGGAAAGCAAGCCATGTCCTTTCAACAGATAAGTACCTTACTTCTCAAGGAGCATGTGAAGAATTCCTACCCACAACCATTCCTGAAGGAAAGAAGTTGCATTCTCTGACACAAGGGAACAAGCACCCTATTAGAGGCATAACATTTTTTCACTTTATATTTGTAGTGCAGAAGGGACCAGAGAAAACAGTTCAGAGAACAAATAAGGTGGATTAGAAAAAAAGATAGGACAGATCTGTCCAGTAACAGTTTCATTCTCTTTTCAAGATGGTAAAATGGAAATGATCTTTATTTAGATCAGATAACCTTCAGTAAAGCAAGAAATGGCCTGGYGTATTTGAAATAAACCAGAGCTACTCAATATAATTGGCATACAATCCCGTGTTTAGTAGGAAACAAAATTTGAGTTTATTGACGTCTTTGTTTTAGGAGTCCTTTTATAAATGTGTTAGGTCTTCTGAACAACGAAATGCAATGAATGGGAAGGTGCGAGAGAGGAGCTATGTATTTAAAAAAAAAAAAAAAAAAAAGCTGCTGTTTAGCTTAAAGTTGATTTCTTACCCCCCACCTTCCCCTGACTCCTGGGAGAAAAAAAAAATAGCTTTTTATATATCATCTATAGTTGTGGCAGAGCATTAATCTAAATTTAATCTCTTTTTAATGTTTTTTTGGGGGGGGGTTGAATTTGCTGAATAATTTGGTTTATGTAAAAATAATCCACCAAATGTTGGGGCTGGGGGTGGTGGGTGGTGGGGGAGATCAGGAACAAGAAGGGAGAAATGTCCTGGTCAGCCTTCTCTTCAAGTGCTTCCCTGAGGTGTGGAAGAGGACATTTCAGTTCTATCCTCTGCTGAATGGACTTGAACTCATTTCCTACCTTTCAGCAAAATACTGTCCTCCTTATGTTCCCACATGGGTTGCTCTTCCTCTCCTATCAAAGACATTTCAATTTATATAACATAGGCACTGCTCGAGTGAGCAGATGAAGTGAAACCTAAGTTGCCTGACCACGTTACCTCCCCTCCCATAAGAGTACCCTGGTGTTCTGGATACCTGCATACTCGAAACCCTCATGTTTTACTTCTGTGCACAGTCAAATGGACAAAACACGTCTCTTCACTCTCATATTCTATGACCCAGCTTTCTGCATGAGTCCACTCCCAGGCATTACCAGCACAGAAAAGCAGTGTAGATGAAGGTGTTCCCACAAATCCTTCCACTCCTTCCCTCCCCGGTCAAGCCACCTCCAGCTGGGCCACCACCTGCCTCCCAAAGGCAGGAGTTAAAGCAAAGTTGCAAAGGTGCAGGAAAGGGTGCTATATCTTGATGTTTCTTTCTGCTTTCCTCCTTAGCCCAGTAATGTTGGCAGTACTGATTTGTGCCCCATGCRTCTCAGATCTTCAGCTTGCTGTGGCACTTGCTCCCGCAGCAACCCAGAGAGCTCACCCGATGGGTGAGGTTGGGCTGGCCACGTTTAGCACCCTTTCTTTTGTTGCCTGGGGTGATAGAGTAGGGGCACAGAATTGGACTTGAAAGGGGAGATGTTACCACCTCTTAGTCACCCTTAATTGATGTTTCTTCCTCCGTATGCCTTCTGATTTTATAACCAGCTCTGTGCCCCTTTCCCCACCTTTCCAAGTTCTATGTTACGTGCTTCCCCTCTTTTTGTGTCCTTGAGGCAGGCAGAGTGTATATGCTGGGACTGCCCATTCCTAATGTGGGGCTACCTGTGCTTACAGCTCCAGTACCAGCTTTTCATTTCCCAAATCCAGGCTGCTGATAACAAGGTTCTGTATTTAATCTCTCAGCCCCATGTTGCCAGGTAAAGGTTTTTCACTCTCACTCCAGAAAATTGGAAAGGAACAGAGGAAATTGCTTTAAGAGAGTGGATAGATGTATTTGGGGGGAAGGGGAAAGCAATGCTTCAGTGAATCTGGAAAATGAAGTAGAGAAAAATATCTAGCGGATATGGATCGTCTTTTTGCTATAAGGGCCTATTCCTGCCCATCAGTTATTTCTCTTCTGCAGCAAATAGAAACCAAAATTATTTTTTTCGGAGTCGGGATAGGGCTGGCAATTTAAACCAGCTGAGGATCTGCTCTCTGTTTTCTAACCAACAAAATGTTAACTTAGTGCGGACAGGCTCACTAAATCGAAACCGCCTCAATGTTCCACATGAAGCTCTTGCTGTGGCAGATAATGGCTAGAAGTTTTCACTGGCTGCCGTAAGTGAAAGGGAGTTCTTTTCCTGATCTTTCAAGCTTAGTAGAGATTCACAGAAGCAGCAGGATTCAAAGTTATGGTACCTTTCTAATATCTAGCAGCCGTGTAAATTTTTCCATATTAAAGGCATCATTTGCCTAATTTTTATGTAAATAGCCATAGCCTGGTAGCCACTCAAATCCAACAGCATTACTGCTGGCAAACAAGGGATTAAAAAGAAAATGCTGATTTGAAATTAAAGCCATAGGGCCTGATAGAGCCAGGTTACCATTAAATTCTATAGATACTCTTTCCTTCTTGCCAGCTCTATTGCGTTTTAATCCAGTGCTCAGGGTTTTCTATAACTAAAAAGTACTTCTTTAATCCTTTTTTCACACACTGTAATGCAAACCTTGATGCTGAATAATCCACTGAGGCTCGCGCGTTTGTTAGATCTCTGCTTCATTAAATTACCAAATTTTACTGGCAGCAGAGCAGGGGGGCAAAATGTCAATGTAGCTTTGCGGAGCCAGCGGTTGCTCACTTCTGAAGATGAATATGATCTCTATTAATGCCTGTTTACTACATTTCAGCACTAACCTTTATAAAGTGAAGGAGGGGTGGGAGGAACTCCGGGGCAGGCTTTCAAAGTGCAGTAACGTATTTTCACAATCAACATTTGATTGAACCAAGAAACCAAGGGAGATAGGTTTACAAGGGCATTGAGTCTAGACTCCATTGCTAGACACTCTCGGTTTTGTTTGGTTTGTGCTTTGTGAGTGATATCGCATGGTCTTTGAACATTCATCAGTATTGTGGCATTTGATACTGCAAACATATGCCAAAAGAAACAGAAGCTCAACATGAAACACTCAGATCAAAGTTGCATATGTTTTCTAGTGGCTGATAAAACGTCTTCCCCCCAGCCATCTGAGGGTCTGATCTGCAGACGCTAATCTCTGGAATTTCTGGTGGTGTCCCTGGTCCCTAATCAGTGTTACATTTCACATATGTTGTGCTGGGGCTTTCTTGAGTTAAGAAGGAAAGGCACTATTATTCAGTGTGATAAAATGTCACTAGCAGTATCAAGGATCCTGGTATTTATTTAGGTTCAGCCCTGCAGGGCATTGGCATAATTTTAACATTAGATGTAGATCATCTGAATTCTTGAGTCAAAGCTTTTGCCATTTTCTCTTCAYGGAAATGCCCTGCAGTTCATACCTGTGCTTTCAGTGAAATAGGCTCTTGGTGATGTCAATGGAAGTTTTACTTTAGCGAGGAGAATAGACTCGTGTCTTTAGGGCAAACACTCCTCACAACAAATTCTACTATACAAAACTGCATGCTGGGAAGTACAAAAGAGAAGCTTTATTAAGGAACCAGTTAGAACTAATATGGGACCTAATACCCCATGTTGGGACAAGATATTTCTGTCTCTAGAATAACTAAAGGAAGTCTAATTTTTAACCATGCTTGAAAGGTACTGGAGACAAGAGTTTAGTCACACTTCACTTAGATTCCTCAGGAATCTCTTTGTTTAATTTAATACAACTGATTTGAGTTGTGAGGAGGCAAAACCCATACCTGCATGGGACAAAAGAATCTCAACAGAAACCCGAAACAGGCTTTACGATTTACAGTTTTTGACCTTACGGCTCCTAGGAGGAATGAATCATACTCCTGTAAGGAATGATCTAACCTGATCTTTCTTTGACTGGAACTGCAGAACTGGAAAGGAATGCAGCGGATGCAAAGYGTAGTCTTCGATTGCTTTTTTTTTCTGTTTTTTTTAAGATATTATATTTTTATATAGAATTTCTTTCAACATCTTTCTTGAACAATTTGTTCCCATTTGTCAGCACCTCAGTGATGTTGCTTGGTGAGAGCTACTGGACTAACCTACCTTTTGCAAATGCTAATGTGCAAATCAACATACAGAATGGGGGAAGCACAGAGAAAACTGCTAAACAAATTTGCATTGGATGCACTGAGATATTTAGGTAACTTCTGCAAACTGCATGTTGGCGGGATAAGCACCAACAATGAAGAACAATTATTTGAGGGTTAAAAAAGGAACTCCAACTGTAAAGAAAGTTGGGCAAAGAGATGCTCTCAGAATTGAGAGGATTATTAATAGTGATATGCAATAGACAAATTGTAGATACCTCGTGACTCAGGCTATTTAACACATGACAAACATGCATAAAATGCAACCGAAATAAGGCTTCAGAAATGGAGGGATGGATTACGTGACCTAAGTTATGTATAATTCATCTGACTTTGGGACTAGGTACTTCCTGAAGTCCAAACTATTTGTCTTCTATGAGTCTATGAATTTCCATTATTTTTGGTGCTTTTTATGGAAAAAGGGTAAAGACRTGCTTTAACTGCAAAATTATCTTTATTTCCCTCTGTCCCCACTCATTTTGTCTGTGCATATTATGTTATCTTTATTAAGGACCCTTAATACTTTCACTATAGACCAAATCTTATTGTCTGTTCTTGCTGGTACTTTAGGAAGTTCTGAGAATTCATAAAAAGTACAAGACTTCGGAATGAGCTACCAGGACACACAGGAATGACACTAACGAGTTGACTTGAGATATTGTCCATGACTAAATTTGGTATTAGAGTCTCACCACTATATACGCTGAAAATAATATGATAATTTGAAGAAAGCAAGATAAACAGTACTAGTCTTAGGCAGTGCAATGCAAGCACATATGTTCCTATTCCAGCATATCGCCCTGGTCATACCTTGTGAAATGTGGAGAGAGATTGCTAAATTATAATGCTGTTGCTCCTTGAGACTCTTAGGTTATCCTTTTGAGTCCTTGTATTTCCCAAGTGGATCCCTTGTGGAGTCATATGGGATTTTCCTGAGTTCTATTTTTCTCCTCTTCAAGATCAAGAAGGGTAGTTCACTGCAAAACTAAAATGTTGCATTTAATATTGACAGGACGAACATCATCTTGTGCAGACTTAATGTTTTTTACATGTTGTTATTGCAAAACACAGAGCTATTACACTTAGCATTGTCTTTCTAAGCAGCATATGCTTCCACTCAGCCCTGTCCCATTCATATTTAAAAGAAGGCACAGTCCCTGCACCAAAAATATGAGCCTAAAAGACTTTACAGCTGAGACAGTGAGCTTAGTTGCATAAAAAGAGGATTCAGCCTTGTGTGTGACAAACAAAAATAGCTGCAGTTTGGCTACTTGGGGTAAATATTCATAAGGTAGATCAGTCCATATGCTTTGAGGACATAAGCCAGTCACTGGCTGCCTGAATTTGCAAAAAGATGGCCCACAGTGGGACAGTAATGCCTAATTGTCCACTGAAGCAATCTTATTCTTTCTTTTTGAAGCGTTTAGTCCTCCTTACTGTCTGAGGTGGGACATAAGTCTGTACTGACCACTGATCTCATCCACTCTGGCAATTTCTGTGTGGGAGTCAGATCTGTTAAAACAATGGCACAGTTTTCACAGCATGTCAGCTTATATATTTTGACTGGGGGGGCTGAGAAGTACCTCAAGTGATTCATACAAGATTGGACTGAGAGATGTTAAAAGAGCTAGGGCTGGGAACAGCCATAATAAGCAGCAGTTTTTGCGTAAGGAGTGACTGGGCACAAAACAAACTCATGGGAGGTTCCAGGACTTCTAGCTCCCCTGTCTGTTCTCCTCCCACTGAAATTTGTGCTCAAGCGCAATTCCTTTGTACCCCAATCTGTGCCCCCATCCAGCCCAGTATACCGATAGAAAGGGAAATAGGGCACTTAGAAGAAATTTGGAGCTGGCTTTCATTTACAGCTTCTCAAATTTAAAAAGTGTCAGCAGAAATCTTCACGTGGTGTTCCCTCATTCTGGTGTGATTTCTAGCAGTACAATTGACCCTGATTAAGGGGTATTGCCTAATCACATGCTCTCAGGAGTAGAAAAGAGAAGAAATTGGGAAACATGGGTCTGCTTCCTTCTCTCATCACAAAGCCTGTGGGAGGGTAATCAGCTCTGGGTCAAAATCAGCAGCGAGGTGTTTTTCCCTCCATGCTGGCTCAACTCTGGTGGCTGGTCCTTAAATGTGCAAAGCAGCAGGATCACGTCTGTGTTGCCTTACCCTGCACTCTTCCTCCCAGTGGTTAGTGTTGCTTTACAGATGCTCCCTTTCTGGGGGTGCCCCTATGATGGGGAGACGRCACTTTAACTCCTACCTCCCACCTGTGTCTCCCAGCTTGTCCATGCTGGGCAGACAGCATGATCCTGCCCTAAAGTAGAGCCTCCTGTCCAGATGAAAATCCAGCTCCCACACTCCTATGCATTGATTATAAAATTCTCTACACCCTTGTCTTATTTCTGTGGACTTGCATCTGTGCAAAACAGCATAAAGTTAGACCAGTTCAAGGCAATTCAGGCTGTATCCTGAGGAGTCATGCATGGGAGGGACCCTAAAACAAATGGTATCACAGCAAAACGTGAAGCAAAACAGTTATTACTTTCTTCTGACTGCTGTGAGAGTCAAGGTGCTGGGCTGGCTGGACCTTTGATCTGACATAACGCTAACCATTTTCAGTAATGTTCTTAATGTTATGCAGAATACTAGAATACGAAATAAAAATGGTGTTGGGTTCAGCATTAATGTCTAGTGCTGATCTTCACAGCTCTGAAACAATTTTTTTTTTTTTTTTGCACTTAGACTTGTGAAATCCAATAGAGGCAATAACTTTTTTGAGTGTGGGAGGGGAATACAAGGGGCCTGTTCTTGATTTCCTCTGCGCTGGTGTGAACTAGGGAGACAGTTTTACACACAAATCTTAGGTGAAACTTTGATCAGTGGAAGGAAATTATGCATGTTCACTGCTGTCTATGTTTAAGCTAATGGATTTATTCATATGTTTCAGGTTGAGTGCATATACTAGTGCCAAGGTCTAAACTAAGGTCTGAATTTAATTCCCATAATGTACATGTAGGGATACTGTATACATACATATATACATTTGGTCTATTAAATAGAAGTATAGTGTGTATGTGTACTGTATAAGCATGTGTATGTGTGTACATATATTTATACATACACATATGTACACCCTATATATCTGTGTATATAAAATAACAATATTTTGTCAGTCAAACATATGCGGTAGTTTAAAAACACATTCATCAATGCAGTTGTTTATTTGACTTTTTTTTATTAATCTGGCTGCAGAACCTCCTGGTTCCTGGATGGCAGGAATAAAGAAGGAGAAAGGGTGCTATTCTTGTAAAACTTCATTTCAGTGATCCATTTTCTCAAACATTTACCACTTTTCATTAAACTTCTACCATTTAAAAACATACCTGTTTTTCCCAGCAAAAGGTATATATTTCTAAAAGTCCTTTCCAAGCTTCTTAAATGCTACTTTTTCTTATTCTATTCTTTAAAGAGCAGCAGCCATGCTATCCCTCTTTTCAACTTCAAACCGTGCTGCTCTGTTGGTCTGGCACAGCGAGGGTGCTTTGAACTGAGAAGAGAATCTTGCTCTTTTTTTGGAACTTCGAGAAGGGTTTTTGGAGAGAGGTGCAATTAGCATTTTTCTTTGACCCGTATCACCTTTCTTTACTCTTGTAAAAGTAAAACAAATAATAATAATTAGATATCTACGCATGTACTGTTCCCTGGGGCCTGACAGAAATATCGCTCATTCATACTTTCTGGAATTTTTTTGATCCTGTTTTTTGGACTTTTAGACAGACATCATGGTATCTGTGAAACTCTGTACAGGCAGCTGACTTTGGGGCAAGCATAAATTGACTTTGGTTTCCTCTCGGGGTAATTTTATTCTGCACAAAGTGAGAAGATACAGCAAATGTCAAAGGAAGGAGACAGGAGTCATATTGATCTTGCTTGATAGACCAGACCCCTAAACTTGATGGCTTYCATTCTTGGTGGCCCACCATGGCTGCAGCAATGTGAACTCTGAGTGCTGCCAAGGCATGATGTGAATTCAAGCACAGTTAAGCTCCACAGGGGCTTCCTGCTCTATGCTTGCTCTTTGCCGCAGGTCAGTTGACGGCAAGGCATCAATGGCTGGAATCTGGATACGTTCCTAAATGAGGCCTAAAAGGATGCACGCGTTGGAGTGGAAAGCAGGGGAAGTGTGCTGCTACTTTTCCTCTGCCTATGAATAGCTAGGTCATCTGTACAATCACTGTGGCTGTCTGGCATCAGCATTTCTGACTGATTTGTGGAACATCTCTGAGTGCTCCTAAGAGCACTTTCCCGCCACCCCCTTCTTTGTGCTAGAAATTCCATCATGCCAGCTGTGTGTGAAATTTGGGATGTGTTGAAGGTATTGTCAACATCATTGTTTTACTTTCAATTATTTGAAACAGCTGGTGGTCGAGGCCTCAGCCAGCACAGAAGCACTGGCACCGCTCCGCGGAGAGGAGCGTTCTGGGGGCTGTCTTGAGTGTCCCAGGAAAAAACAGTGCTGAAGGTGCATGATCAAGCAGGACGCTTAGAAAGCCTGAATCACGGGGAGGGCAGATGGAACAAAGCTCTGTTCAGTGTAAGTCTGGATGCCTGAAAGCAGCCTGACTGGAAAGAGAATGTATCACCTTGTTGCTTGTGCCCAGGTGACTTGTGAAAACATCTGTAGGAAATAAAGGTACTTAAAATGACCCCACAAAGGGAATGCATATAAATGCAAAAACCTTAAGAAAGATACAATTGTCAAGTAAACAACACCTTCATTTTCCTTGAAACTGCATCTTTTTATCTGAGTTTCTCTCAGCAATTAAATATTTCCTGATCCATAAACACCTCTGTTTACAACACACTGTTTTAAGGCAGTAACTTGAACAAACATCCTGTAGTAAGAGAAAAACCCTTCAAGTGTAAGGCATTTGTTCATGGAAATTGGCTCAATAAAGCTTCTCCTTTCACCCTTGTCATGCCCCCTTCCCCCCTCAACATGCACACAGACTAAGCAGAGACTTGCTGCATCCCTGTGGTAATGTGGATTTTGAGTTGTTGATAAATACAAGCAGGTTAACAGCTAACATCAAAGGTTTACCAGATTAAAGTCAAAGGAAGATGAGATTTTCAAGAGCTTGGGTAAACAAAAAGGCTGAGATCCTCAATTATCTTTAAAAGCTCTTTAATGCGAGCCTCAATAGGCTTAAATGAACAGAGGAATAAATACGTCCATGCTGCGTGCTAACCATAACGCTACTGGTTCCTTACTGTAACTCAGTTAAAGGCTACATAAGGAATGAGAGATAAGGCAAATAGGTTTGCTTGTAGAATGAATCATTAAGAAAAGGTGACTGTTGTATTTGATGTGGTAAGAGGTGGAGGGAAAACTAACTATAGCTTAGCAGGAATAGCCGATTTTGAGACCTATACGGCAGTTATTAGTCATACTATTTGAATCCAAAAGGGCACTGGTTCAAAAGACTGCTCAGAAAGACTCAGGCTGAGAGGAAGCTATTAAATCAGCTGTGCTCCTGAGTGTTCCCCCTGCCCATCCTCCCCTCCCTC